>NW_024357613.1:15431157-15533424 GCF_014805655.1 Passer montanus | reverse complement strand
TTTTTTAAAAAAAAAAAAAAAAAAAAAAAAAAAAAAAAAAAAAAAAGATGAATTGTCTTAATGTGAGGACAAAAATAAAATAAATATATTACTATAGCTGCATTTGATAAGGTCTTGTTTTCTCTGTGCTAATACACATATAATTCCCTCTCCCAGCTTTTGCAAATACAGCTATCAATATTCTCTTGATCTGACCATAATACTTTTGCACCTTGAATCCTTGCATTGATCCCATTGTTTTGTTGCTGCCTGTGGGATATTCCTAAGTTCTAGTAAAACTCTTATTGATAATTTGAATTTTTCACTCTTATCTCAAGTCCCTAGTCTTTTGTATTTTTCCATGGATGGAAAACTTCCTTTTATGCAAGGTGCTGGCCTGGCTGAACTAGCTGCTCTTCTGTTTCCCTGAAAAACTAGGCATAAAAAGAAGCACATGAGAGACTCAATCCTTACTTTGGCTTTTCCACTTCTTTTCACAAAGTGCAAGTTCTTTGGCAAGAGATTTGGGTCTGTTAACTTGTCATGCTTTAAGATACATACAACTTTTAAGATAATAAAGAGAGTATATTCTTGATACAGGATTCAAATGGGAAAAAGTTACTTCAATATTATTTGATTTTAAATCTGGTTTTGTGGTAAATCATTTTCTTCTCACTATGGAATATGGAAGTTCTGACAATTCCATTCAGTTGCTGTGGAAGGAGGAGGAGATTTTGTCTGGGGTGTTTTGATTGGTTGGTTGGGTTTTGATTTTGGCTTTCGTTGGGTTGGTTTGGTTTTTGGTTTTTTGGGTTTTTTTTGTTTGTTTTTTTTTTAATGGGGAAAATTCAACTTCTTGTTATCAAGTCAAGCATTTTGCACTTTGATTTCTACAAGGAAGAAATATCTAGGCTGGAAATACTCTATATAATTTTTGTAGATAATTTTATTTTGTTCATTAAACATAAACGTCTTCATTTTTAGCCATGCCAATGAATTCTAGGAGGGGTTAGCATGCAGCTTGAGCCATGTCCTGTTTTCTTTTATAGGGGAAAGGACAAGTATCAAGGTCCCAAACTAGGAAGACAAGGTAGTAAGAAAAGTGTTTGATGTAAATGTTCCTAGAATAGGAGTTGCTTCTTGTTTAACCAGCTGAGCATGTTTAATGAAATTTCCAGGGAGTTGTTCCTGCAATATATTCTTGACTCTATTGCTTTGATCAGTCCCTTACCAAAAAAAGCATACCACTATGACATTCAACACTGCAACAAAAACTGCCCAAACTGGGGCATGAGCTAAATAAGTCTATTTTCACTTGTTGAAACTGCTGGTATTTTTTTCTTGGCCACCTTCCAAGCTCAATAATGATTAGTGAATTAGTGTGTAGCAAACACTTGTGATACACAAACTTTTTTCAGCTGTTTCCAAATCTAAAATTAATGCAATCACCAAGAGGGTTGCAACTCCCTAATTAGTTTCCCCAGAATGGCTAATTTGATTTCTACATCTACAGACTTGACTGGCAGATATGAAACAGTCAAAGTCACTGAATCCTTGAGGAGATGACCACCCAAGTCTCATCCCACTGCTTGAACTGCCAACATTCTATGTCCACATCATCAGTGCAGTGCAATGGTTGTATTGCTGCTACTGTTAACAGCATTTTAGCCCTTGTTGTGCCTCACACGTCACAGCTGCAGGGATTGAGAGAACTGATAAGCACCAGGAACTTCATCTCAACGCCCTCTTCATGCCCCCTTTCCATTTCCTATATTTCAGAAGCTTCCCAAAAATGTCACATAGGTCTCAGTATGCTCCTGTTCCAAATCAGAAGGTTCTTGAATCCTTCACTCTCTTTTCTGTTTTATCTATCTCCGGTGATCCTTCCACAGCTGGCATTTTTCTCTTCACCCCCTTACTTGTATGCATCACTGCAAAAAATACCCCATGAGAACCTGCAGGCATCACCAGTGCTCCTTCTGTCCACTTGACATTAAGAACACAGAAAAGTCTAGATTTGAAAAGGGAGTTGGAACTATTCTTTTCAATAGTGTTTATGCAGTCCATCTCCCTGTTCCCCTTTTCGATTTGCCTGATGTATAAACATTGCCTCCAATTTTGAAATTTATCAGATGGGATGTTGGAAAAGACCATTAAGACTGTTTGGTTTCAATTTCTTGACCAAGTAAATAATGCCTTTTCTTCTAATGCTGTGGAGTGAAACACAAAAACAGACTGGAAAGGAAAGCCACTTTATTTCAAGAGGAAGTCTGTGTGGAGAAATTACAACAATGCATTATTTGTCATTCAGGTTTTAGGCAGATGCTAAAAATATAATTCTGGTGCTGCAGGCTTTTTATTCCATTTTGTACAACTGAGAGTGAGATCTTGCATCTCTGACTTGTTCAGCAGACTTATGAGCAGGTGTGATACCTTTGCCAAAACTCATGTTTATTTAAGTGAGAGGAACAAAAGCTGACATATTTTTCCTACAAATTTTTGTAGCATTTTGTTTCTGCATCTCTCCTTATGTGAAATTAAAGGCAAAATGTTTTATTGGTGTGTAGGAGTTCTATATTTGACGTACTTCCATACTGTGTGTGCTCCATTTCTGTATGGCATATAAGAAAATGCAATGCAATCTACATGTCAGAAGTATTCTATTAAGCTTTGAGGCATTTGTGGGGGACATTAAATGACCCTGGTGTACATAAGCATTTTATTTCTGGCCAAGTGACAATGAAAACACCATATATTTCATACAGTGACCCATAAGACCTATATAAGTATTTGTTGATGTGTCCCTACTGTATTTTTTTTTGCTTATGTAAGGAGCACTGATACAACTCGTTGCCAAGCATCCTCTCTTTTTTTCTACTCTTGTTGAGTTTTTCTTTGTCATTATTAAGAATTTTCATTCCATAAATGGGAAAAATGCATCTACCAGGAATATCAATATGTTGTGGGTCAAGGACATTTTACTCAGTACTATAAACCATGATGTTCACAATTTCTTTGTTCTTTAAAATACAATTGTAAATAAAGGGAGTTGTGGGTGTTTTTTTACTAGGTTCTTTTTATTTATCATCTAACACATTTTCCAAGCTTCAAGAGACTTATTTTTTATTAAATAAAAGCAAAGGTTCTTAAAGAATCATGTGACTTCAAAGCAAGGACTTAATATAAAATATTTACTTTTTTCCAAGGCTCACTGTAAACATACAAGAGGCAGAAATATTTATTTTCCCAGCAAAAGACTTTCTGCTATGGAAAAGGACAAAAAGTTGACCAAAATTCAAATGTCTTTAACAGATAATCACAATAGCTATAAGGAGATCAGTGATAGAAGAGTAACTGTGATTTGGTACCCTAATGAGGTTTTGTTATCTTCCAAAATACTCCGATAATATCCTCTAATGTCATTATATCTCTTGATATCATGATAATAGAATCATAGAATCCTAGAATATTTTGAGTTGAAAGGGGACCTTAAATATCATTCATTTCTAACCCCCATGCCATGGGCAGGGACGCCTTCTGCTGACCGGGTTGTTCAGAGCCCCATCCCATCTGGCCTTAAACATTTCAAGGGATGGGACATCCACAGCTTCTCTGGGCAACCTGCTCTGGTACCTCACCACCCTCACACTGAAGCATTTTTCCCCAATACCTAATCTAAACCCACTCTTTCAATTGGAACCCGTTCCCCCTTATCCTGTCACTGCATGCTCTTGTAAATAGTCTTGCCCCCTCTTTCCTGTAAGTTCCCTCCAGGCACTGATGTCTTTAGAGAAATACCTGAGGTGCCTCATCATCAGTTTGCATGTATGACTGTACAAAGACATCAAGGCACCTGCTGAGGCCTCTGACAGAACTCAGTGGACATCCTGATGGAATATAGAAGAACTTGACAGAAAAGTGTATTTACTGAATGAAGCAGAAGTCTAATTTAGTCCAGTACACGGGGATGGTCTTTTGATTTCTAGCAGTCTGAAGCGGTTGCTGAATTTCATACATGGTGTGGCATTCTTATTTTTCAGGCATTTTTCGTTCCATGAATATTCTAAAGGTTTTTTGAACCCATATTAACTAGCAGCATCTCCTGCACGTATAACTCTGCACTATCAGTAAGAACTTGCCGAGCAGTAACTATATTTAATACATTTTATTTCTGGATGCAAAGATGAAAACTGACTGTTCCTTATTGCCTACACCTGTGTCACTCATAATTGTTTTATTCTCCTTTATTTTATCTTTTTCCAAGCCAGAGAGTCATTGTTGAGTATTTCACTGTTTGTGTCTATATTATCCCTGCTGCCCTTCCTGGTTTAATTTACAATTTTACTATACACATTCTGAGATGCATAGACCAACAATGCATAGAGTATTCAAGATGTTGTGGGCCTTACACAGTCTTAAGGTAGTGTTTTACTCATTTCTTCCCAGCTTCTACATCTTGTTTGCACTGCTTAGTCCTGATCAGCACTGAATTGGTATTTTCATCAAAATACTTCATCCACAAGAGTCCATTCTTGAGCTGGACCAGTTAGTACAAAACCTGTCTTTAGACTGCAAAATTAAGATTGTTTCTTCACTGTGCACAGTATTTATCCATACAGACTACACTACTAGAATAGAAATTTTAGAGATTTTAGTTTTACTTCCCAGCTTCTTTTTATTAAAGGATATATCAATCTTTTTTTTTTTTTCTCATTTATCCTGTTGTATTCTTTTATTTTCACCTCAACAAGAGGTTGTTGAGGGAGGAAAAGAGAGTGCCATGTGAAACCTTGCAGGTGACAGGTAGGGTGGCATTGTCTCCTGATGCAGAATTGCATATTGCAGAATGACCAAAATCTTACAGGCAGGTCTAATACAACCACACCACAACACAATGTACTCCAGCAACATACCAAATGTGAGATGTGTGGAAAAATCAATGTCATTTCCATCCATCAGAATTAACTCTTACAAGGATCACAGAAAGCATGCAAAACAGGGAATTACCATTTTGTTATGAAACAATCACTTGTCTTGCTAATGCTCCAGGGAGAGATAGCAAGCAACTCCAGAAAGACAGGCATAAGAAAGCTTCAACTATATTAGATACTAAAAATCCTAGACTGAAGAGGAATATTAGTGTTAAAGCACATTGTAATCTTCCTCTGAGCTCTTGACAGCCCTTCCATTTACCACTGGTGATAAATACCCTGTCTCACTCGTTTATCTATAGGAGATAATCTCTTTCTCACCTTTTCCTGCTATTGTTCTCTGCTAGCTCTACTCCCTGCATAATACAGCTACCTTTTCCCTTTTGTGGCTGATCTAACATTGCTTTGCTAAATTCAAAGCAGTTTTTCTCAGCTTATAAGTGACTTTGAAATTTTTGGTTTCAGGGCCTTTGAAACCCAAAGCTTGTCTATTATTTTCTAAATTGACCAGTAAGTTCAGACCTTCTTCCGCGGACCCTTACCACGCTACAGTCTTGAAGGCAATCTGTTAATTAGTCTCCTTCCAAATGGGTGATTGTTTCAGAAGGCACTAACCTTCGAGTGCCCCATCTCGAGGCTCCTGTTAATATTCAAAGTAAGCAGCACTGATTGCTAAAAAACCCACAAAGGTCATTAGACAAATCAGTTACTGGTACTAACCAATTTCACTGCAGTTTCAAGGGTACATGCAGATGTGAGTGTGTGTGTGTGTGTGTGTGTGTGTGCATGCACTTCTTCCTTATGTATTTTTATAAGAAGTAATTTTAAAGGAAACATTGAAACATTCTGCCTTTTTTTTTGTGTGTGTCTTAAGAAAACGTAGCAATCATTCTCCTTTCTGAAGGATTTCTCTTAGCTATGTCTGAGTTTTGCTTGCTTAAAGGGGCATTTATTTCTGTATGAACTGGATCCTGGCTGCATGGTTACTCCCTGCAGACTGTGTGACAAAGGTTCTTTTTTTCCAGGGGCGATTATTTCTTTTACTTCTTTTGCTTGATATTTTCGCATCTTAATGAAACACAGTGTTCAAAACAAACTAATCTTATCTCCAGCACACCTCTCCCTGCTACTAATACCACAGATTAATTTTAGCATACACTAATAGAATATATGCTCAGAGAACTTGTGTTTCTTAGGATCAGTGCCAGAAGGCAGGAAATGGGCCTCTGAGACATGTTTAACTTCACAGAATTTTCAATTTCACCAGCTTTGACGGCCTTTTGTTTACATGATTTCACAAAGAAATCCAGCTCGGAGTGACATTTTCTGGCTGGAAATATTGAAATGTTTCCTGTGTAGACTGACATTTTGAAAGCTGAGGAATGGCTCATAAGTATCAAAAGAAATCAGACAGTACAGCAAGCTCAGGTAGGAACTCTCCAACGCACTCTGGTGATAAATCAAATTTCATTTTTAACCCACACATCAAACTTCAGGTCACTGTTAGTGCTTAATCTATGACAAAGATAGTTTTCTCCTTCCTTTTGCCTCTTCAGACTGGCAGTGCAAAACAAAGCCAAGCATGCCAAGAGCATAGGAGAAAGGATGGAAAATTGCACAATTGAAAAATTGTTCAGATTGTAGCAAGGATACTAAGGTGATACAAACATGAAAAAATGAAAAAAAAAAGTTTAAAAGGTTTTTTTAATAAGTTATCTCGTATTTCTAAGAGAACCTGAAAAATTACTACAAAAAATTAGAAAATATAGCTCCTTGACACACCCTTTTAGGGAACTTTTTATGCTAAGATAAAGTAAATCTCTGTGAAGGAAAGAGAGAAATTAGGTCTTGATTAAGGAGGAGATTCAAAAAGTGAAAAGCTTGGCTGAAAAGAACAGTCACACTTTTAGGCAGAAACTAGCATCAACTGAACAGTAGAAATAAACAGTAGTAATAAACAGTCTCCTGTCAAGTAAGAAGATAGTGAGCAATCGTGTCCTTTGAAATATTGGAGTGAGAATGGATATTGTAAAAGGTTTGCTCAGTTATGTGAAAGAAACAGAGGAGCACAGAGTTGGCAATATTGCTGGAAGAAACAGCATTTTTTTGCTATTTGAGATATTTGAAAACTCTGAAAATGTCACAAGTGTGCAGAGGATGGCAAATCAGGCCATGTTAGCACTTCAGAACGAAACTGCGCTAACTTAAAATTCATTAACAGTCTGCTTCCCCAGAAATAAATTTCTCAACTTTTAGCAACCATTATCATTAGTTATTCACAGCACTCGGTCCTCAATAGTCATATCCTAAATTAGCTGTGAGTTGACAGCACCAGGGACTCATGTCTTACAGTTAGCCTTGATGACTAACTTAGTGCTCTTAGTTGGTCCCTGGTGGTCTGAGCTGGTGAAACACATCACTGTGGCAGATGTCTCCGAGTGCTGTGCTGAACCACACATATGCTGTCACAGGGTTTTTTCTCTGCAGGCAAGCAAATGTTTGGCTTAGGAGTGCAAAACAGCTATCTTCTTGCTAGTTACTCACTTTTGGAAAGAAGCAATGGTTATTAGAGGAAGACAAAAGCTTCTTGATCTTGTTAGAGGGAGTATTCAAGACAGTAAACATTTGAGGAAAGAGTTGCTCCTTGAGGTACCACAGACTAGAGTTCAACTGAGAGTGGTGAATAAGTTGATCTAAATGCCACTAGATTGCCTAGCACAAATATTGTAGGTATACATGTAAAAGGAGGGACATCCAGAATGTGCCACACAGGAATCACTGATATACTTTCTAACTTTCACTGTTTTACAAAGGCCTGAAGAGAACAGAATACCAGGGTCAGTTGTTCTGTCAGAGAAAAGAATAAATGAAGCATGACACAGTGTTTTTTATTTTCAAAGGTTCATTCTTCTGGTGATAGAGTTAAATGCTCCAGTGGTTTCAACTTAGAAGATATAAATTATGCATGTATTGATTGTAAAGTAGCTGATATAAGCAGGTTTTAGACATTTGATTTGGCTGACCCATGTCAAGGTATATCTGAAATTGTGCTTGCTGCAAATGCCTGTAATTTGTTTTGATCCCCCTTTCTGGAAGCTATTACAGGTTTTGGAGCCTCTCATCTGACATTAGGTTTAACTTCTCGCATTCCAAAAATGTCTTTTTTGCTTGAACAAATGGATTTGCGGAGCAAAGGGATATTTGTAATTATTTTTATTTGCTTGTGTGAATTGCTTTTCTCTATTTTCTATATATTGAAATTTTAGTGCATTAAAATAAGCTTGTTCTTGCATCTGTGACATCTAGGAATACCTAGTGGGAAAGTTTCAAGCCCTTGTTCATGCTGAATAGTGCTAAAAGACAATAACTCTAGTTCAAAACAATTAGTGAAAGCGTATCTTGATAACTCACAGAAGTGCAGATCTTCATTATTTGTTTTGGACATTAATACATTTGGGGCTTTTTGAGAGGGATTAATTTGATCTGATTGTAGGATTTATCTTGTGAAAATGTTCCTTGTCATGTTCTTTTGAAGTTTTTTTGCTTTTTCACTTCCCTAGGTGCCTGTTAGCATAAATATATAACATGAGAAGTAGAGAGGCATTCCTCATTTAAAAGCTCTTTTGCAAATTGAGGAACCCTAATCCTTTCTCCGGACATTCCTGGTGAGCCTTTCTACTCATCCCTCCAGTTCCATTATGTCCCTTTGTTTTGCGCAGTCATAAGGTTTTCATGAGTTGTCTGCACCAAGAAGATATGCTGAGGAAGAATGAATCTTTCTGCTTCATTTTCTATTTCTTGCCTAATAATTCCTACCTTTGTTTTTACAATTTTGATTATCATTTAGCTCACACATTCAGTTAACCATCTACAAAGACTCCTAGGTCTTCCTTGAAAGTGGTGAAATTTAATTTGCAATCAATTATTATGTATATTTATTTAGGGATTTTTTTCACTTAATTTTTCATCTTTTGCATTTTCAACACTGAATGAATCTGTCATTTTATTGCCAGTCAGAGTGAATTATAAGATGATCAAGCAAATCTTATAGACAGTTCAAATTTTTATGAACCTGAATTATTGTCTTTTATAATAAAACTTTCTTGTTATGTTACTTTATTTTCTTTCTTCACAGTTGTTAAGGATATCTTTAAACATGTAGGCTGCAGAGTGAATCTCTTGGACATCCTCTTGGTAGCCACCCACAAATACGACAATTTGCAATAACTATATGTGTAGCCTTTATCATCTGGGTTCCTACCAGTCTAAGAACCTTTGACAGACAATTCCTTTCTTATACCCATGTGCCTTCTTAAAGAGAATCTGGGGAAGACCTTGAAAATAGAAATTGCATGCAATTGTATACTCCCTGAAGTGACCCTATTCACACATTTATGGACTTCACAGAACTTTAACAGACTTATGCACTTGACTCCCTGGTACAAACATTTTGTTGTATCCTTTAAAGGCTATAATAATTACCTATGAATACACATTCAAATATTTTTTACTTATCGTGTTTTTTCAAACTTCAAGCTTAAAATATCCTGTCAGTCACAGGACACCTCCAAAAGTTCATTTTAAAGTCTGATGGTATGTTTGTCACCTTCCATCCTTTGGCAAAGGTTGCATATCACAGTTAGCATTTCAGCAATGTAACATTTCAATTATTTCAGAATAGTCTCACCTAAGCATTTTTCTTCCCCAATTTTCCTTCTTCTCATGCTTCAGCTTGAGTCTACTTCTCATGCCCTCAAAAGTAAGACCTCCCTGCATTTCTGGGAAGCAAATAGTGATACATTTATTTTGGTTTTCAATAGTTCTCTTCCCTCCCTCCTTTCCTTTTGATCCGACACATAGTTCTTAAGTAATTTGTTTTGTTTTGTTTTGGTTTCGTTTGGTTTGGGGTTTTTTTTGTTTGTTTGGTTTTTTTTTTGTTGTTTTTTTTTTGTTTTTGTTTTTCTTTCTTTTTTTTGTTTTGTTTTTGTTTTTGTTTTTTACCAGCAGGTATAAAATCACAATACAGTTATTTCACATTCAGCTTCACAAAATTGATGTTCTTTTGTGTTTCTTCCTCTACTGACATTACTCAGCCTCTATACTGCCTGCAATCATTTTAACTTACTATTTGGATTGTCTCAAAGGTGAGAGCCTTGGAATGCTCTGCAGTTGGTTGCAATATTTTCAGATTCTTGTTGATTTCTTTATCACATTTACATTGTGACTGCTAAGAATTTAATTTTAGTAAACAGCTGCAGGTTCTAACAACACAGCTGTTAAGAATGGTAATTGCTAGAAATTGGTGGTGAAAATGTTTTCCATCTATTTAAATATAAATATAAAACAAACTTTTGTCAAAATGTATCAGTGACTTCAAACCCCCACTCCCAATTAATGTGTTCGTCAGTCATCAAAATTTTTAAGGCTGTCTAAATTGTTAAAACTAAAAAGATAAGGGAAACAGAACTCTTTCAAATTCTCTGTTTCCAGATTTAGAGACTTTGTGTCAAATTACATTCTCTCTTCAAACAGTAGTCCTTGGTGGTATGAGCTGTTCTGTTTTTGTGGTGTTCAGATGAGAGGCAATGTCCGTGTGACAGCACTTACAAATGCAAACCATGTATTTCAAGTCCACATGGCATTTCCAGAGCTTAGGAACATGGTGTCTCAATATTCATTTTTCTTCTCAAACCAACAACATCAGAGAAAAATTTGAATTCTCCCCTAAGGACATGTGTGACTTTCCTTTCAGTAGAAAAGAAAGACTTAGAAACAAATCTGAAGCAAGCCATTGCTTATTTTTTGACTGCTTTTCATCAAGATCAGATTCTGATTGATTGTAAAGCCCTCAGCACACATTTGACTTGAAATTTACTCTGGTGGAGAGAAGTTAGCGATTTTTTTTTAATTTTCTTCATGGAGTATTTTTGTTTCAACTACTGCATTTTCTCCTCCTAATCTTGTATAACCAAACCTCCTCCAAAGTCATGCATTCATTGCTTGAGTCCTGTAAACCAGTAATTTTGTACTTTGTGTTGATATGTTTAAAAGTAATGGTGGTGTTTAATACTTGATTCACAGGGCTTGATTAGTATTTCCCAACTTACATCAAACCTCCTTTGTCTATTTTATATTCAGAATTGACTACATTACTGACTCAAGCCTTATCTGTAGGCGTTAGCTATTCCAATGGAAACATTGTACTCTGAGAGAGGCCCACTAAAATGAGCATTGTGTTAAATGCTCCAGGTGGCAGCAAACTGGCAAAAGAAAGGATGGCAAGGTATACCAAGAAGGCAGAAAAGTGAAATTTTATGTAACCAGTTGATAAATGATATGGAACCAGACTACCTTTCTAAAATATTTTTCTATACTGTAACTCTAATTATAAATTTTCTGTTCACAATGTAAACGGAAAATACTATTGCACCTTGACAAATTCCCTGTACTGACTATCTTTTTTGATTTAAAATTGGAGGGGATGTGGGGCAGAGGGATGTTACTTGTGGGATTTTTCACTAATTATAGCTACTTTTCATTATTTGTCAAAAATAGTTTTTCAGTCTCAGATTGAAAGATGTGGGGTTTTCAAATCAAGGTGCTGTATGCAGATGTTTCTGAGCTGCTCCATTTGAATTCTCTTCCTTCTGTGAACTTGCCTGGACTAGTGAGGTGCAATCAATAACACAGGTAATGGCACAGCAGCAAGAATGTAGTCCACTGTGAGAGACCAGTCTAAGGGATCCAGAGAGAATGAGTTCTTTTTATTTTCTTTGAGCATTGCAGCAGGAAAAAGTGATGTAACTTAATTTTAAGGTACCTAGAAACAAATTATTTTGTTTGCCCAACAGAAATATCTAGACATGTTTTGGATCAACCTCGAAGCAACCTTGGAGTTCTATTCTTTGATGGACATATTTGGTTATGTCCAGATGTTTTACCCTTGCAAGTGTTTCAATGAGAAATGAAAAATACTGTGAGGTGCTTTTTGGAATTACCTTTGATGGTTCTTTTGCTCTACATCTTGATTATTTGACACAAAGGTTAGCAAAATGTCTTTTAAAGAGGCAGTAACCTTGCAGGAAGAAGCAGGAATGGAATATAAGTACAGCTCTGTTATTGTTTAATTTATAGCTTTTGCATGGATTATTTATTTATGATCAGCTGAATATCAACATAACTCATCCTCCAGTGAGCTGAGGCGATGCAGAATGCTGTAAGCAAATCCCAGGCAGGAGATGGCTGCTCCTCAGAGGTTCCCAGATGGTGTGGGAGGGGACTGCATGAAGCTGAATCCCCAAAGGCTAATGCCACCAGGCCATAAAAGCTCATAATTTCTCACAAGTGTACATCCCATCCCAGGCCTCATGGTGCTTGTGAGAGGCACAGGAACTCTTGAGCTATCACTCTTCAGGTGCTACTCTCTTTGGAAAGATGAATAATAGGAATTTTATTATTTGATTACATAGGAAGTCACGCCCTATGGAAAAGGTTGGCACAAGGAGTGTCAGTCCTGTTCTGGGAAGAGCAGGGACTTAATCTGCTTCATGTGGGAGTGCATTTTGAATAGTTTCTGTTGGCTGAAAGGTGATGTAAATGAGTATGTAATGCTCTTCTTACTGACTTCTGACATTTTTTTAATCCTGATAGTCGTTACTTCCTTACCACATCCTGCTCCATTTTCTTTTGTCTAAAAAACAAGCAAAGAAAACCAGAAAAAACCCAACCACTCCCCCCAAAACAAACCAAAAAATCACAGCCAAATGAAACTTTTCTAAAATCCTTTATGCTAAAATAGTGAACCTCTGAATAAAATGGTAAATCTATTAAGTCCTTATGTCCCTTTCCTATAAACTGTGTTCCCTTTTTATGTTTATTTTTGTGTTAGCAAAAACCCATTGTTTCATTTTAATTTCCTGAAGGAGAACAAGTCTCAATGTGCTTTTAGCCTCAAAGAGAGTTAGAGGATAGTTTTTGTTTTCCAAAAACTTGTACTGGACATAGAAAAAAAAAAAAAAAAAAAATATTTAAAGAATATAATACACAATTTGCTCTTTTGTCATAGTTAAGTGTCTCTTTGTAGGGAAAATACTATTACCTCATTTTAGAAACACTTCTAACACTTCTACATATTATATATATTTGAAATAATTTGAGTTCTTCACTTTGGAGAGGTCCCTGGCTAGTGTCAGGGGAATATATTGCCCATTTTACAGCTGCGGAAGGTGAGGAATGCCAGCGCAAACTCCAGTTCCAGAGCTGAAAGTAGAGAGGGCTGGGAGCATACAAATAGGAAATTGAGTGCTCTGCACATCAGAAATGAAAGTGAGGCAAAGCTTGGACCCAGAAAATTTCTTTATTTGTTAAATGGATATGAAGGTCCAAAAGCCTTTTTTTTTTGTATTTGTTTGTGAAAATAGAAAAGTGATAAGGTGTCACCCTTTGAAAGTTTTTGTTTTATAAAGAGATTTGCAAGACTTGGTTGTTACAGCAGGTATTTGAAGATTTATAAGTTCACTGTGATCTTAATAGTGTCATAAATATAGAAGCAATAAAATATGCAAATAAATTACTTTTAAACCAATTGAACAGAGTATCCCCCATTTAAAAAGAATTTATGACCCATTTCAACTGTGAGTATGCAAATTAAATGGCTTGGGTTATGAAAAGATATGTGTAAGTGATTACTTCTTGCTTTCTGCAAGCTGACATCCTTAAAATTTCTCGGCCAATGTAATTTTTCAGGCTACTATTAAGAGGATGAAAGGCATAGCAAACTGACAGCAAGTTTTTGTTTTGTTAGAGTTCATTTTTTTGTAAGCAATGCTGATATTCCTGCTTGACTTCCATTTAAAAACAGGATTTTTCTGTAACAGATTTAGTGTGACAGTTGAGGAAGGAACCTAGCAGAAATGATAAATGCAAACTGGGCTCAACATGCACTCAATTTAAAATGACAGCCAACAGTGAAAGCGCTTCCCACAGTGCACGTGGATCATAAATCTTTAGTTGTCAAAATAAACCATGCCCAGCTTACATGTTCTCTCATGAGAAGAGAGGACCTGAGAAGTAATACTATAAACTATAGTTCAGAACAGCTCATTTTAAGAGCAGAAGTGTATCATATTCCCTTTGGGGAATTTGCAGTTGGGATGGTGTCCATTCTAAAGTAAGGCAGGTCCCCACCATTCAAGTAAGAAGAGCTATACTGTGTCACCATGGTTCAGTCCTTAATTCATATTTGTCTTGTTTGTTGTTTGTTTTTTTTTTTTTTGTCTCTCTCTTTTATTATAAAGAAGAGTGAATCTTTTGCATTCAATCAACAGATGCTAAACTAATCTACCAAAGAAACAGCCTGTAAATTCAGCCAGTCCTCTTCACATAAGAGCTGACATGGGAATTTTTAGGAGCAGATTCCTAACAGCTCTGCACCTTTTTCATGTACTCTGATAGAGCCTTTTGTGCAAGCTTAGCAGGCTTGGAAAAATATGTATAAAAATCATCTCCTATCTTGCTTTTGGATTCTTGATAGTACACCCAACCTCTTCACACAACTTGTTCTCTCAGCCCTCCCTATCACATGCAATTCCTCTGCACCTCTGACTAACTCAGCTTTTCCTGCTGGTAGGGTTGGCTGAAAAGACCCATACACCTACTCTCACACTCCCATCCATACTTAGGCCTGGCAAGAAATGTGAAGTTCTCCAAGAACCATAAGGAGATGCTGAAACTTGCCTGAGAATGAGATTGTTGCCTTATGGCTTCAGTCAGAACATTTTTTGAGGGGGTGTGGATTGCAAAGGAGGGGTGTGAGCAATGTCAAAGCTAGACATAGAAATAAAATGGGAAATAAAAGTCATGCAATACTAGTCAACAATCCATTCAGCTTCATGAAACATCAAAAAGCTAAGTCCAGCATGCTGCCTGAGGGACCCAGAAGGGGATAGTTAACAAAACACCTCCAAGAGCTGCGAGGGTTGGTGTCTTGTGAAGCCACAGATTCCTTTTTTAAAACATTTACTGTTTATTTTGGTCAATGGCTCTGACAATCCCAAAGGCCTCTTAAAACTAAAGAACTGGAAGAGAAACTAATTGCTCACTGAAGAGACCCTGTTCATGCTGGGTTGTGACTTACATCCCCAGCAAATAAAACACCATTCTTCTGGAATACTCAGGGCCCTGCTCAGTGTGGACAAGAGCAGCAGCACACAGAGGTGATGAGTGCCAGCTGTAATTATGTTTTTCACAACGCAAATTTTATATCTGGAGCATACAAACCCTTCCAGTGCAAAATATATTTTCCTGCAAAGCAGAGAGGAATACATGTTTTTAAATAGGGAGGAAGAAGATGTGTGAAGAGAAAATTTAGATTTATTTCACTTACAGTAGGGCAGAATTCCACTGCTAAGTGTAGAGTTCTGTGAGCCTGTATGGAGTCTCTTACTCAACTTCCTTTAGCAGAAAAGGCCTATGAAGGACTCTAATCTCCTCTCTATATATCCTAATTCCTTTAAATCATGTATTGGCTTTTTGCCTGAAAAAAGATGTATGCACTTATTCCTGAGTTATCAATAGTAGTAATCTTTTTAACAGATGGGAAGTTTTAGCTAGTCCTGAAATAATTACAAGATAAAACCCTCACAATTCTGTATGAGTATTTGAATAATTATACAGCTCTGACCAAAATAAAACACCAAACCAAAATAAAACAAAAAAAGTGCTTTGTTTCATTACAAGTCTTAATCACAAAGGGAAAGAGAATACATTTGCTGAAATTTCAAATCCTAAAACCTGAATTTTTGGTCACTGGGGGAAAACATAATCATATTACTGCTTAAATATTTACACAGATGTTTTTCTCCTGTTGCTAAATAGAGATACCCCACGATGTCCACAAGATATCTAAAAATGTATAGCTTTGGCTATTTAAGTTCAGATGCATGTTTCAGAACATTAGTGATATTGTGTAGCAATATCCTTGAGAACAAGGATTAGGATGTTTACGTTCTCACTTTCAATCTCCTAGTTCACACTTCAGGGTTGCAGTGAATGCAAACTGCCTCCCTTGTGGATAAGAGAAGTTAATCCCTAGTACCTCTGGAGATTCATACATATGATAGATACTTTCCAAAACTGCTACTAAAAATGTCTATGCAAGGCTCCAGGTGATGAAGTCATTGCATGTGCTGAGTTCCCCAATTTGTAAACATTATATCTTCACAGTGACTCAGTTCCCTAAGACACTTTGCCCAGTAAAGCTCATCAAACTAAGCTGAATTTGGAGCCAAAATGTGGCACTGGCACTTAGGCCACACTTCCTCTGATTTCAAGAGGAAATTTGGTTATTGGAACTTGACATCTCAACTTACCTTTCCTTTTGTCCTTATCAATAATGGTAGCACCATTTTGTTACATTTAATTGCAGATATAAATAATATCAATTAGTTCACTGACTGCTTGACTGTGCTACCCAATCAGGATAATGTTTCTCTATGAGTATTGCTGTCTATAATTAATAATGCATGATTTCTTGACCACAAAACAACATATTTTTAAGAACTGCCTTCAGTGACTATCCTGAATTTCATGCATGGTATCCTTTATCACTATTTTTTTCTCTCCAAATCTTCTATATATCTTTCATCAGGATCAGGAGCATCAGTGGATTACCTTTTCTCTTTCTCAAATGGTATTTAACACAGAATACAAAATTGAATTTTGGGACTATATTAAAGCACTTATATATTCTCTTTTCTCTTTTGTATTTCTGCAGATATGTTCAGTCTTTGTGTTTTTTTTTTTTTTTTTTTCTTTTTTTTCTTTTTTTTTTTTTTTGTTAAAGTATAGCTTCCAGGACAAAAAGAACAGACATTGAATTCCTGTACTGAGCTATTAGCTTTCAGGATAAATTAAGTGTTGAATTACAATAATATGAGAAGAGCAGGATAATTAAATGAGAATAATGCATTAACATTTCTATGTTTCTCCTCCAGACCATGCAGAACAATTATGTTTCCTAAATCATAGGGGATCATGGACATACTATTAAAGGAATAATTCTTCTCCATTTGCTCCACCATCTATTTGTAGACATAATAATTTGTACAGGGTACATAGAGGTCTTTATTACACTTATAGGACTATTTTCATCCCAGGACATTTGAATTGTAGCACTAGTAATGCAAAAAACTTACTTCCTGTTTCTTGATGAACATCTGTACTCTTGAGAGACACTTAATAACATTTCTGCATTTGATTCTGCCTTTTGACAGCTCATCCCAATGACATCCCAATGACATCAAGGTTGAAGCGTGTGGATATTACTCCTTTAGTATGCATGTTTTCTACATTGAATAGTCTAGGAGAATACGCTGGTTTGGTAAACTTGTAACAGTTGTCTGAAACTTTTCTTGCATAAAAATAAACAAAGAGAATGCAGAAATATATGATGACTTGTAACAGTAACCACACTGCATGGCCTCAGAGGTCCTACTGTGTTTTTCATGTGTAAAAGTAATGACAAACAGAGCCTCTTCCTTAGTTCTGCTCTTAAATCATAATAAAGAGTGTGAGGGACTGAGCTGGAGAATCTGACTGTACTGCTCCCCATCTGTAGTAAGAGGAGAGTCACACTTCCTCTTCCATGCTGGTCTATAAGTGGGTCCCCTAAGCAGCCTGGGTAGAGGATGCTGTTGCCATACTACTTTAAGAGCTACAGAGCTTTAACCAAATTGTCTTAATTTTAATGTTGTCTGCCAACAAAGGTGTTGAGCCTCACTGACCTAATATGTCCCAAATAAGGCCATTTCCAATATCAGTGAGGTGAGGAAGGCACTTTCTGATAGGAAGGATCTCCTGAGACTCAGATAGCTTCAGTATCTGAATTAAACCATAACCAGTTTCAAACTGAGTAGGTCAATGCGTTAATATTCTTCCAGAGCATGTGAATACTGTCACATATAAAAATACATTCAGGTTTTGATGGTGCCTTGTTAAGATGAGAGCTAAGTTGCTGCAGTCAATTAGTGAGTGAATCAAGTGATTCACAACCATGGTTGCCCATGCCCAATTTTAGGAAACCCTATTTTTATCTGGGGCTGGGGCATGCTAAGTGAACACAGTCATGGACTCGGCTGATGGACACAAATAATTCAAAAATGTTGCCACTGCAACTCAGAAATGTTTAATTCTGTTTGTATCTTATCCTTGATCTCTATACATATTATTCAGACTGATTCTTTCAGCTTGTCTCCAGCTCTAGTTTCTTAATAGCTCTCAGCAGAAGAGGAAAAAAAAATATGTGAGGAGAAGAAAGATTTTCTCAGTGGAAGCACATGAAGTAAGAAAGACATCAATCACTACCACTTTCTCTTCTTTACCTGGGAGTTATTTCTTCACTTGTACATACTTACAGAGTTGAATGTTGCTGCAGGCAATGTGCGATGTGAGCCCTGATTGTGATGCTCCACCCACTGACTGTACAGCAACAAACCAAAAGAAAGCCCTTCATCTTGTTCTTTGCTATTCTTATGCTATGGCACATTGTCACCCCTTTGTAAACCATGAAAGAGATTATGGAAGGAGAACAAGGCAGAGTCTTGAAAGAATCTCTTCTCGCTTTCTTGCGTTTCAAAGGATACACAATTTTTCTTCGAAATAAAGAAATGTAACTGCAACTCTCTCTAATACTTCTTCCCTGCCTCCCTCAGGAGGGAAGAAGTAGAAATTAAAGCTTTAGATATTATTTTGACTGCAGTTTAAAACAGCTTCAGTGTAATTGGTTCAAACTACCTCTGCAAGAAAACACACACATTAGTCAAATAATGTTCTAAACTTGAATATGCCTAAACTGCCTAAACTTATGTATGTGTTATAATTGTGTGTAATTGTGTATATAAATTTGTGTTATAAGTATGTAGCCATACTTATTATGGCTGCTGCCAGGACCCTGCAGCTCATGCTGGTGAGGCATTTCTGGGGTCAGGAGCAATGGGAGCCAAGCCCCCACTATGTATAAAAGAAGCCCTTAGGGAGTGCTGGTAGCAAACAACGCTGCCAACAAGGGCATGGTGTGGCAGCTTGGGCAGCAGTTCATGTGGAAATGTGCAGGAAGGATGTTGAAGCCCTGCCAGCTCAGCCAGAGAGGAATGACATCCACCCCACAGAAAGCCATGGGCTCTCTGAGCTCTGCATGCTCCCTGAACGACACTGCTGCCCAGGGACAGCTCTAGGGGCAACTTGCTGACACTCAGGTGTCAGCTGCAGGGTGTGCTTAAGGGATCAGGAGCACAAGCAATGCCCTTCTCTATTGTTGGAAACCAGGACATCCCTCTGGATGCCCTGGATGGTTCAAAGCCCTGGCGGGATGTGGGGGGGGGTTGGAGACCCTGGCAGGAAGCCAAAGACACCTGGGAATTCGATCGCAACCCATGGAGCAAATTACCAACTTTATATAAAGTATTACAAGTCACAAAAGTTTAGATAGCATAAGAGTAGTTGTCACAGGGTGCAAGGTGAAATTTTGAAGAATTTTCCTATGGGTATCTAGGAGATGAGATGGAGGGATTTGGGCATTGTCCTGTCCTTCTTCCTTCTTCTTCCTAGCCTCCATCTTCTCGGTGATGGTGGCAATTCGGGATTGGTTTAGAGTAGAAAGTCACAGTCTAACATAGATGATAGATACTGGAAAATAACTGTAAATATCGAATACGTAGTTTGTAGTATAAAAGACAGCACCAGCCCTGTGGGCGGGGAGTGTGCCTCAGACTGACCTGCAGAACAGACCTCAGCAGGTCAGACAGAAAATGTTTTAGATAAGAAATAATAAACAACCTTGAGAACGACAGCCGAAGACTTCTGATCTCTTCTCGGACAGCTGGGTTGGGGAAAAGAGACTTTTTAAACACACCTCAGATTATCTCAATCAGAGGAAATCCCGAGGCTCTATCCTTTCTCTTGCAGGGAATGATGAGAGAAGAAACAGGAAGAAACAGCAGATCAATACCTAACTTTCAGCCTGGTGTCACTGGCAGAATTTAGGGAGGTTTTTTGACTGTGGGTCAGTTTACAGGCCACCAGGGCTGCTGGAACAGATGGGGTGCAACTGTCTCAAAGGTGGTCTAAAGTGGCAGTGCAGTGCCTCAGGCCCCATGTGCTCCAGCCTCATTTCACAATGCTAAGGTGTGTAGAGCAGGGACCACCCATTCCTTTGTGCTTGCACAGCTCCGTGGTTGGACCCTGAGGTGCTACAGTGAACAAGGTTAACAGGTGGACTGTGGCAAGGGTATTTCTTTCTTGCCTATAAAATATTTGATACTGATAAACCTTGAAGCCATCAGATAATGGAACCAGGAAAAAAATACCTCTCCTCATAACTCTCCCCTCTTTCTGGGATGTCCTGGTGTGGCTGTAGGATGTTGCAAATTTGGGATCACAATTTTGTAGCGTAAGAAAATTAGCTCTCCAAATACTTCTTGGGTAGGCAGAAGTGGAGAAGAAGGGGCATTTATCAGCTCACTGCCATTGTATCAAGCTTTCTTGATCACATGTCAAAACACTGCATCTGAAATAAAATGAAGAGCCTATGGAGGGAGACTATTCCTAACAAACCACAAATTCAAAGATTGCCTTTATTGTGTCTTCAGTCTTTAAAGTGCAAATGGATACAGTATTTTTCAGATTATTTTAAGGTGTGCTGGTCCAATATATATGCTAAATGAACTGTTTAAGAGATTCTTTTAGTCCCATATTTAATCCCTTATGCTTCTGTCACAGCCATTGATGTGATTTGGTTTACTGTGCTTGTAGTCAGAACTAGTTTAGTTTAGTGAATTACAAATATATACAGTTATGGCAAGATAGGATTTCCCTGATGTATATTATCCTGTTTGTCCACTGTGTATTTGCACAATGTGAGTGTACATTCTTGCTGCCAGAAGACAGAGGTGCAACATGAAAAATGCACCTTGTGTAAATATCCACTTCATATTTATGTTTTGGGGTTTTGGTGTTCTCCAGCTAGGAAGTTGTGAAATACTTGGCATACTATCCCATTTTTATTTCCTATAAAATATGGAAGGGATGTTACTGGGAAAGTGAGCTGACCCCAGTGCAGTAAAATTGATTGCTAATATATTCTCTATTACTTCAGTTTTGAGTGTCTACTGAATAGTGTCTACTGCACTGACCATGCAGAAGGCTTGATGTATTTTTGATGTGTATGGCTGGAAAGAGAATATGACCAACAAGTTAATTTCCTTAGATCAGCTCAGAAGTGATAGCAATTGCACTAAAGTATTGCTTCCTTCCTGCTGATTAACAGGAGTTCTTGTCTGATACCTGGTACCATATATTCTTTGTATATCTTTATATTCATATTTTACCCACTATATCCCATAAATCCTAAACCAGTATGTACCTCATATGAGTCTTTTCCAAACTCACCTCAAGTTTCCTTCTACCCCTTCTCCATGGGTCAGCTGAAGGCCTCTCTAGGATATCGGCCAAAAATGTGACAGAACGAAGCCTGCAGTCAATTTTTAGGGTTCTTTGGCTTAAGGATCCCCACAGAAAACTGAGTGACTCTCCATAGTGAAGGAACCTTTTTCAGTCTCAAGCAATGAGTTAATCAAATGGCTTTAAATTAACAGAGCTTTGGCAGAGTTGTGGAAGAGAGTAACCCATCCTTCTGTGGAGCTGTCAGAGAGCAGAGAGCAGAGAGCAGAGAGGAGAGCATCCACATCCCAGTCCAGCTCAGCAGCAAGAACAGGATGGTCCTGTGCTGTGAGTGGCTACCAAAAGGAGTTCACCACTGTCCCTGAATGACTGTGTTTATAAAGTTAAATAAAGCAGTGCTAGAGGTGGCCTTCAATGAAGTGGTGTAGACTGACTGCATCCACACTACACTGCAGAGGTCCTGAGTCTCCTTATTGCCTCTGTATGATGCTCTTCCGGCACTATGATCCTAGGATGCACTGCTTGTTGTTTGTGCATATATTTTAGTTTTATTTATTTGTTTTAATTCAGTCTCTGAAATAATGCTGAAGCTACATCCAGCCTGTCAAACTGGTTTATGGTGATTGTTTTCATAGCATAAAACTGGAGGTATTTGGGTTGTGCTGGAAGGCTGTGGAAAGATGCAAATCTGTCTTGTCTACACTACATTTGCAATGGTCTGCGGCATTCCTGGCTTTAAACTGGACCCAGGGATTGCTTCAGAGTGTGTCAGTTTTAGTCTAAGCTATTTCTCTGAGTGACACCCAACACTAAGGCAACAGTGTGCACTCAGTCAAGCAGTAGGGATGCACGAAGGTGCTTCTCCCACACTCTATTTTATTTAGCTGTATAGTCAGAGGAGGCTGAGCATCTTCTGAGTTGTTGCCCCCTTAGCATAGTCTGCTTCCAGATCCATGCAAACCTACCTTAGAATCATTAATATCAGTTTTTTCTACAGACGTCACACTGGAATTCCTGTGCTCAGCTGCTAATGGCTGTGGTGCCCAGGTCCTGCTGACACTGTGTGCTGCTCTGTTTGCCACTGCCTTGGTGATAGCCTGCAGCTGCTTTAGGTGGTTCTTAATTTTTATTTCAGTTTGGTGATAACAAGCAGTCCACACAAACCACACTTCACAGAAGTAAGATATATTTGGCATCATTTCCTTCTCAAATAGCCTGTTTCCCCAGAGTGGGGTCATCCCAGTGAGGCAGATTCAAACATTTGCTTAATGCATAAAGATGCCCTTACTGTTTGTTTCAATTCAGTTTTATTTCTATCTTTAAACAGAATTTCTATAGTAATGCATCAAAATGCTACAAAACCTACATACTCATGAGAGTACTCTTAGCTTGAGTCAGCTCCTGTGCTCTCCAGCAGATATCGTGAGTTTTATTCACCTTCATTCTATCTTCCTGTAAGGAGTTTCCTCTTTCTGCCCTTCTTCCTTGTCTCCACGCCTCCAATTTTGCATACCATATCAACAATTCTTTCAAAAATGCACACCTCACATTTCCTATAAACATAGTTTTATCTGAGATTAACTATTTTTGAACAAGGCATCAATTAATCTGAAGACGTTATGAATTCTTGTTGCCTTTTCAAATTAAATGAAAAATATTTACAACATTTTATGATAAGGAGACATGGCATGTTCCTGTTTCATCCGGATTCAAATATTTCCTGTATTGTGATTGGGCCTCTTGGCTCCATGAGATTTGCTGGATACTCTATAAAAGTTCTGCCAACAAATTTTCTTCTACACCATCTGACTTCTGTGGGAGTTCTTGTGAAATTTGCATTGGTTAAACAACAACAACAAAAAATTCATTATCTGTACCCTTATAATGCCTGCCTAAATTAGCATGGCACCCAAAAAACTAAATTTGCCAGCTTCTGCTCTCACATTATGGTTTTCCAATAGGTATGAAGATTTTTGTCCCTGGCTCTCAATTTTTTAAGAAGCTGGGAACAAAAGAGAGAAAACAGAGGGAATTCCCCTCTGAGTACATGTAATTTTCCAGAAAATAGCAGAGGTTTGGCATTTTTCATAATCATTGTACCTTGCACAGACATTAAAACTTTGAATGGCTCCATGCAGTGCAAAAAATTATACCCCAGTCTTGCTCCCGTGTTCCAAATTTCAGTTAAAACCTTTTATATGGAGCCCATGCAACCCTATCATCAAAGTTGAAAAGGCAAACTCTTCAACACATATGATTCAAAAGAATATTAGAATTTAATGTCCATTGATTCAGAGCTCCTTTGTAAATTACTGGTTTAGGGTAAAAAACAGATTTTCCATTAAATCTGGGTTTGTGCAAAAATTGAGATCAAAAAGAATGTAATAAAATGCTTTAGAATTTCACATAATTTAGGAGTACTTAAGCAGCCTCTTTATTGAACAGTGACCTTCTATTATTCTGTATTTCAGGCTCAGGGAGCTCTTTTATTGAAGTGTTGACTACTAAAAGTATTATTTATTGTGAATTTTTCATGTTTTAAGTATTATATTTGTGCTATGTACTTGCTAGCTACTGCCGGACCTTTTGGTGGGGATTTTGGTGATAGTGGTGAGGAGAGGGGATGATTTATTTTGTCAGATGAGCTTCTAAAAGTAGTCTGTTGTATTACAATTGGTAACTCCCATATTTATACAAATGAGTGGAGAAATGAATAGGAGTCGTCATTTTCTTAAAGAATAAGAACATTACTAAAACATGCACACTTAAAAGGATGAAGGCAACCTACTAGGAGGTTTACTTTCAATAAACAAGAGAATCAAGCAAATAAATTAGTTTTCATTCTTAGTGGGCATATTTCTTCTCATCAGTTTCATAGTAAAGGCAACATGAAGCCCAAAGAAAGATCTGAGAATTGGTAAAGCCAGGAAAATGCTTTCTAGGGATTTTTGAGTCAGAGGCAGACTTTATTAGGCAAATTATAATTAGACTTGTATGAGTGCTTGAGGTATGCCAGTTTGGTGCCATGCCTTGTCCCTGTCCTGTATGAAAGATGATCACTGTCTGTCCCAGCACCCCTACAGTTATGGTGGGAAAGATCATGGCCAGCAATTCTGCTTGCCCTAACAGAGGAAGGGTGGGCTACAACTCTCTTATACAAGACCAGCTGTGGGATTCAAACTGTCAGACAGTCTTGTCATCCAAAATATGTCGAAGCTGCCACATTCACATCAACTTTCCCAGTGAGTCAGAGCTTATCCCCCACTGACGGTCAGAGTCTGATTTACAGCAGGCTGTGTGTTAAAGTCACCATAAAATCCCATGCAAGTTTTTCACCAGCCATAGTGCCACACCTGACAGAACAAGCTTTGAATAAGGATTTTTATTTTCAAACCTACATTAAGGTCCATGAAACTAGGCCAACAGAAATCATTGCATTTCTAGAAAGAGCACTGCTCATTACCACTAATCACAAAAATGAATCATCTGCAAGCTGCCTGCACTTACAACTGTCTTGCTTACTTTATTGGATGGCACAGTGCCTGCTCATGTGTTGTTTAGACGTATTATAGGGAATAGGTGTCAGAAAAAATTATTTTACCAGGATAATTTAAATAGAACAACAACTGTTATCTTGTTAGCAATAATTTCCCTTTTGGTGACAGAACAAGAAAGCATAATTCTGCCATGAAGCTTCCCAGCCTGCTGGCACCTGCTCCCTGCTGCAGCATCATGAAGTTTAGTCAGTCAGGCTCCTGGACTGCTGTCTCTGAGATGGGGCCCACTCTTGCCAGGGATACCAGAACATCAAGAACATGTTTTCATCTTACACAAATTGCAATTCTTGCTTTGATATCAAAGACGAGGAAAGTACAGAAGGGGAAATGTTTCCTAGCCAGCAGTTTGGGGTTTTTTCCTCTTCTGTCTCTTGCTGCAGCTAATTCTCCCCAAAGTACTTCATCTTTTCACCTGGACAAAATGTTCTGAACTTTTTGCATTAAAGTTGGATCTCCTGTAAAACCATCTAGAAGGGGATTTCTAAAGAAGCCTAAGTATACCCATTGCCTCTGGTTTTAAGCACTCTGAATCAGTTATGAGGGATACACTGATTGTCTCCTTCCAAAGGCGTCAAATAATTGCAGGAATTTGAGTTTAATTATCCCTTTCTGTCTGTTTTCTTCTTTTTTTTTCTATTCAAATAAGTCAGAACTGTAAACATGAAAATAAACAATTCTTGCTTAGCTTCTCATCATAGTGTAACACAGTTCAAACCACTTCTCAACTCCCACTCAAAATTCAGAAAACAGAGCATCTCACACAGAGCACCTGCCATCTTACAGAATAGTGCCATATGTGATTATCTACAAGATTTATGTAGAGATGTAACACCAAACTTAAGACAGAGAGGAATGTTTCCTTCTACTGGGGGCTCTGGTTAGACACTTCATAAAAATTGTGCAGGTACCTCCAAGTTCCCTTTTTTTCTTGCCTCTTATTTTAATTATTGAGAAAGCATAAGAAAGATCTGTCAGAAAAAGTGAGACTGCAAAAAGGTTAAAAATACTTCAGCAGGGATATGAATTATTGCTACCATTGTTTGCTTTTGCCTTCATAATCCAATAATATGTCTTGAAAATGTCACTTGTTTAGTCATTTTAAGCATATTCTGATTTCAAAACCAAAATGTGGATTTTTATTTTCTGTATCTCAGAAAATATGTTGAAAATATTTTAACAAATCCGTTTCCATTTCAGTTAGCAAATTTGTCTGTTAAGTACTCAGGCATCCAAATTTTTGATCAAAGCCCATCTAATCGAGTTTTGTAGATTTTTAAAGAAGATCCAGAAAGAGGGCAGTATGTATTTGTTTCTGCAAATATAAACTGCAGAAGCATATGTCCTAAACTATATGTATTTAAAGAGCTGACTGAAATACAGGCATATTCATGACATTTCCCTATGAAACATTTAATTTGTTGTCGTTATGTTGGAGAAAAAAAAACCTACTAGATTTTTTTTTTAACATTAGCTGCCACCAAAACTGACTTCTAAGAAGAATTTGTTAAAGTTTTTCTCACATTTATTCTAAAGAAAGTTAAGGAAACAATGATGCTATAGGGGGGATAATAAGGATGAATAGTACTGTTCATAATAATCTTCATATCTATCATGCATTAGCATATGAACAATAGACATCTAATATTTTCAGCTACTTTCTTTATTCTCTCTTCTCTTTGTGTATGGGACATGTCATTGTTTTGAGGTTTTACATCTCAGCTGGCTATGATGACTAGCTCAATGCAGGTATTACTAATCTGAAAAATTTTAGAGTTCTGGAAGTCAGATGCATCATCCAACTGACCAACTGGAGAATCCTTTAGAGGGTGGTTGTATAAAAACCACAGAAGATTTATTAACTAAAATAATTTAAAAATAGAAGATAGGTACAGTTTTTGCTGTAGTCCCAAAGCTGCAGTAATTTATCAGCTGGAAGACATGTTAACAGGGACCTGAGTTAATTGATTGAAATGAACAAGACTTCATATGTGTATTGAAATTTTAGCATAATTCTCTAGTACTATTCATCTTGGTGACAGAGAAGAACTTTCCTGATGTTCTGCTGCGAATAAATACTATTTAATTTGTCTAAAATTATTGCTGGTGGAATACTCTGTTTCTAAATTTAAAGAGCTTAAGCAGATGTCCAAAGCACAAAGGAATACCTGCTCATATATTCTCAAATGAGAAGTCCCAGATGTACGGCTACACAGACTCCATAGCTCAGGGAGAGGAAAATAGTACAAATGGATCTTTGAAAGAATGGAAAGGTAGCATGTCTCCTGACCTGCAAACAGAACAATATTTTTGGTTTTGATGACAATTTTTATGATATTTGTGTTAACACTACTTTTACTCTGCTTGAGACTTATCCAAGCTTGACTCCCCTAAGCATACAGGAGCACAGGGCTTGTAAGAGAAAGAGAATTAACGAAATGGAAATCTGTAAACTACATCAGTGCCAAATTGCACTGGTAGGTGGCAACATGAATCCAGTCTTGCGTATTACAGAGGAGGTGAGAAAGGCAGTACAGTTTCTTTAATCTCACGCTTTCTCTTCCTGCTCGTAGGAAGATCCCAAGTGTTTTTTTTTTTTTTTCACAAAAAGACATCCAACTCTTCCTAACTGATTTCTATTTTTTTTTTCCCTGTGGAATGAGGCAAGTGGGAGGAAAGAATACAGCATTGTTCTGCATGGACTGTAATTTTTTTTAAAAAAACCATTTTACCTCTTAAAACATAGCGTCTTCGAGTCTAAAACATTTTGTGGAAATATACCAGTCTAGAGCCAGCGGCACCCCAGCATCCACAGGAAGGAAATACATTTTCGGAGGAGGTGAATTATCACCCCACGAGATAAGGGGCAAGTTCCAACAGGAAATTTATATGCTGCAATGCTCAGTGCTGCAGTTGCTGGTGGTCTGGTACCAGTGCCAGGTGTAGAGCAGCTTCAGGAGTTGCATTTGCACCACTGGCTCAGGCACATATGCTTTTCTTGTACTGAATGTAGTGAGCACGGGGAGCTGGGGATGCTGAGGCGGTGGGAGTAAGCCACTCAAGTTGCTGGGAAGGCATATTTCTGAAGGCATGCAATTCTTTAGGACACAGGTGGAGTTTCTCACCTACTCCCCCCCCCCTTTTTTTTTTGTTTATTAACCCGTTTCACCTTCATAAGGATACAAGAAGAGTAGACTTCTTGAATTAGGCTTTATGTAACTTGAAACAATTTCAAACAGATGATCTTCAGCAATAAAAAACCTACATCTATGTGTTGCATAGTCTCTGGGCTGCCACCAGGTACCCACCTATCCACTATCACTCCCCTTAAAATGAAGCAAACAAACAAAAACCTAAACAAATAACAAAAACAAAGAAACAGAAAACTACAAGCAATGTGTCAAATCTGGGGAGGGCAATGACCATTCATTTGACCCTCTGCTCTGACTGGTGAAAGGCTCAGGGCCTGGAAGGGATGAGTGGCTGAAGCTCTGCCTCCCAGCATAAATTGTCTTGTGTTTCTTCAATCCACTGCAGCAGTGTGCTGTATTCCACTCTGCTGGCACAGTTGAGGAGCAGAAAGGAGGAGGTGAGTCATCAGTGACATGCATAGAAAGTGTGCAGTGAGGAGTGGCTGTGCCACAGAGTAAATGCTTTCCTCTGTGCTCCCCACACACCGGCGCTCCAGCTGCCCACAGCACCCCAGCTCACCTCCCCAGTCCTGCCTTACACAGCTCAGGCAATCACCTATCTCTTGTGATGGTCTGGAGTTAGGGGGATGCCTGAGGGCACAATCATGGACACCGGGACAGCTGGATACACAGCACTGCCTGGCCAAGCAGACACATCCACTGACAGCATCTGTCTGAAAATGAACAAGCCAGGTTTGGATGGGGCTTTGAGCAACCTGGTGTAGAGGAAGGTGTGCCTGCCCATGGCAGGGATCTGGAGCAAGGTGGTCTTTAAGATCTTTTCCAACCCAAACCACTCTTTGATCCGACAAGCACCTCTCAGTCTAAAGGTGTGTGTATCAATCAGATCCTGAGCTCTGAGGCGACGTGGGGAGTGAATGCATATTAGAAATTTTTTTTCACTTCTGTCAGCATCTTCTACGTCAGCAGTTTGGCTTTAGAAATTGAGGTTTAATTGGTGAATAACCTGCCAATCACATTTACAAAATGCACAGGAGGTACTTTTAAATTTTTACATTCTTGAAACATTTGTGATCTTTTTCTTTTTCTGCCATATCTTTTAGCCTATCTCTCTCTTATAACTTGAATAAAAGAAGTGGGAGGATGAAAAAGAGAACAGCAAGGGCTTGAGAATCTTGTTATAAAGATACAGAACATCATCTGTAGGTGGTGATATAAAAAATTACAAGAAATGTTCCTCTCTGTTACTGTATATAGATATGCCTGGTCAAAGTCTGCCACTACAAACACCAGGATATAACCACGTTGCTGAACGTCATTATCCCGCTTTCTCCAGTAGCTTCATTAGGAAGTCTGACGTCAAATTCCGTAAGTTTTTCTGAGTGTTTTTGGCTGTCTGAAGAATTAATTTACCAATCACTGGCTTTTGCAATCACATGCTCATTCCAGCTAAAATTGCACTAGAAAGTTTTTGTCTGAGTTACTTTATCTGTACTTTAACTGCTCTCTCTTGGAGTCAGTTGGATGTCAATCTGAATTGTGACCTGGTGTTTGCTTTAAATGCAGCCACCTGGATAGTTTTGGTCTTATTCTTCACCCTGGCTTTTCAGACCACTGCAAAATTTCTTCATCCTGTTTCTCATTTTGGGGAATTTTTGTCCTGTGGTTTTTTTTTTGGGGGGGGTTTTTTGTTGTTTTTTTTTTTTTTTTTTTTTTTTTTTTTTGGTTTTTTTTTTTTTTTTTTTCTCATTTCGGGGAATTTTTGTCCTGTGGGGTTTTTTTTTGGTTTTTTTTTGGGGTTTTTTGGGTTTTTTTTGTTGTTGTTGTTTGTTTGTTTGTTTTGTTTTGTTTTGTTTTGTTTTGTTTGGGTTTTTTTTGCCTCACCAGTTTGGTGACATTTTATTTAATTTAGTCAGAAGTAAGAACTCAGCCTTTCAAACAGCATTTCATCAGGTAAGTGTCTGAAAACAATTTATTAAAATATGCTACCAGTGCTAAAATATTCATCTATCAGTTCATATAAAAGTAAGTTTTTTCTGTCACTTTAGAATTATCCAAGAGAAAATAGGACTGTCTAGTCCTATTGCAAAAAAGACATTTTTTGCAACAAGGTATTGATTTTGAGGAAGTTTTTGCAATAGAAAGGTTTATGAGATCCAAGGCAGTCTGGTCACTTCTAATGGCAGCTTGGAATAGAGATCTGAAATGAAAACCTGGTATTGATCTGAAAAAGATGTCTTCAGTAGGGTGCCATTTTTGAAACCAAAAAGATTCTGTATTGTTACAACACAAAACACAAACCCATTTCCAAACCTTAAGAGCTCATAAAATTGCCAGACAGTTAGTTGCTAATGAGTTACATGTCAAGAGGGACTCATGGTTATGAGATTAGATGTTTTTTTACTCATTTTTTCTTAACAGAATATTCTCTCTGAAGAGGGGAATCCCTGAATGGCAAGAAGCAGTGGTGCCATCTCTGTCACAATGTTTACAGAAAATGCTGATGCATTGTCCTTGTCCTCAAGACAATGGCACTTTGAAGGCAGTGGAAGATTACTCCATCCTCTAAAAGCATCCTGAAGTTCAAGGCTGGCTACGAGCCCAGGCAAACCACTCTGCTCCCCAGGAAAGCAGACTGTGGGGGCATCAGCACAGCACAGGTGCTGCTTCTGACCTCTCCTGTTTCTGACCCCTGGGAAGCCAGGCTGGCTGCTGCCACTGCCCCTGCAAATGCAAGGTGTGTGCAAAACCCTTGGAGGAGGGTGTGACACAGAGTGGGAGCACACTCTTTCAACAACACCAGCAATTGCTGTGTCTGCATCCCTGCAAGTGTCTGGAAAGAACAGGACCAGCAAGCTGAATTTTTCAGGGCTCTCACATTCTCTCTGGTTCCCCCAGCTTTTCCTGTGCCAGGAGCAGGACCATCATGGCTTTGTTTCAGGTCAATGAAATTCAACTTTCTGTGCTTTCCTGAGAAGCCATTTCCTGAGCCTCAGCTCTGATAAAGACCTAACATCATCCTTAGGGACAAAAATAGTGTGGTGGGCTGACCCCAGCTAGCAGCTAAGCCACCACCCAGTTTTTTACTCATGCATAAAGGGGGAGAGAATCACAGGGCAAACATGTGGAAAACTTATAGGTTAAGATAAAAAAAGTTTGGTAAGTGAAGAAAAATAACAAAACCAAAATGAAGTGATACCAAGGCAATCTCTCACCAGCTCTCACCAGCAGACTGGAGCCCAGCCAGTCTCAGAGCAAGGGCTACTTACCTGGGCTGTAATCCTTAGCACAGTGCTACAGAGGATGGAACATCTCTTTGGTCAGTTCAGGTCATGTGTCTTGCCTGAGTCTCCTTCCCAAATACTTGTGCATGCTCAGCCTACAACAGCTAAACCACTGATGTGCTATCAACACTGCTCTGGCCGCAAATCTTGAAACACATCACCCCATGGGCTGTTTACCCCAAGGTATTTCCTTTTCAGCACCCCTAGGAGCAGCACTCTGAATTTTCAGGGAGGTATTTATGAAGGCTAGTAAGTAGAAAAAATGTAGTTTAGGGTAAAAGCTTAAAATGGGGTTAAAATAAAGTTGAAATATGTTATGGGTTAGATTCATGTTTCAATGTGGTTTTTAATGCATATGGCAATACAGAGTCCCTTCTATGGTTCAGAATATCACAAAGCATTTTTGTAAATATTTTTCCTTTTTTTCAGTTGGAATGCACTGAAATATACTTTTGCTAGTAGTTGGGAATTGGACTAGCAAGGACCAAAATTTACAAACTTAATTTTGTGTTCAAAATATTCAAGTTTCTGGGTTTGCATATATTTATTTTGTTTCCTCTACTGATATGGCAGACTTTTTTCCTTATTTCTTCTGATATGAAAACATTCTTACTAATGAAGATCCATTTGCTTTTTTTTTTTTTGCATGCAGTAATTTTCAATTTTTCTTTCTATATTTTTGGTCAATATGATGAAATATTTGGAGAACGTTTTTTTCTCACTCCTGAGATTTTTTGATGTGCGTTTTTCTTGGGGTTTACATCTTTCTTCAAAACACTGGAAGATGTACTGTGGACATACATCAGAGCAATAAATGAATAAACTCTTTGCATCAGGCACTTAACGTCACAACAACCCACTCACTTGTCTCTTGAAAAATTCACCAATAACTTTACTGACATTGTTAATTGTTATTTCCTTTTCCCAGTAAATGTTTAAGAAGGGTGCTGAAAAAAGAATTCTTACTTTTCTTACATAAAGGAAAGTGTTTAAAAAACTCCTAAGCCCCAAGAGACATTAGCCCCTGAATTTGAAGCCTGTGTAGGTGGCATTACTCTCAAAGTAAGGTTTTTCTTCTTGAAAATGTGTTTTAACAGGAGCTCTCTTTGGGGACTGTTTTAAGGCAATGAAACCAAGTAAAGCCTTGACAGCACATTCACTAAGTATGGATGGGCACATCCCAGGGACGAAGGCAATTCTTTCTGTTTAGTCTATCTTTTGAAGCTCTCTCTTCTTCTAATCTTCTGGCAATACTCTAGCTGTCGCCTTTGAGTAAATCTTGCAAAGATTTTTTTCCCGTAGTAGAAATAAAACCTCGTGTTCCTTGGGAGTGGAGAAATGTATGCAGGTAGGCAGCCAGGCAATCTCCCTGGCTGTGCTGTGTCGTGCCGCAGTTGAGGGATGCTGCATGCTCAGAGACTGTCAGTACAGCTTCTCCTAGGAGCTTTAAATTGCTCTCTTGAAATCCACTTTCAGAGGCTTGTTGTCTTCTGTTTGAGTGTGCAAACTGAAACAAGGCACATCTTAGCAGAGCTAAGCTCAGTCACTCTTAGCTTCAAATCCTAACAGTTATGTGGGGCAGATTTAGTCAAACAGAAATGCCACTAAAGAGAATTTGTAAAAATTGTATCCATCAGAAAAATTTGGATCCTTCCAAATACTTTAATGTATGGTAAAACTTTGCCTGATTAACCCTCTGCTTTATCTGGGTTCTGAAACCTCATCCCATGTAATCTTAACAGGACACAGCTTTGTAGAAATCCCATGGGAAAAATCCAGTTTCTTATAAGGTCTGTTTGAATGCTTTTCTTATGAATTTTTGAATTCCTGTTTGAATTTTTTCCTATGTTTTTAAGGACTTCAGCAGAAAAGGTATTTTTGCCTCTCTTCTTATAGGTAATAAATATCTATTCTGAGGAAGATTAATCTACTTTGCTAATGAAATTTCAGCTGTCTTACTTTGATAAGCATTAATAACACGTTTGTGTTGTTACTAGATCTCTAAGAAACTTTTTATTATTTGTCATACAGTCCAACAAAGCTACTTTTAGTCATCATGAACAACTAACTTAGCTGTGGGAAAAATGTATACTTTTAAAAATGTAATGGTGTGTCAGCATAGAAACATGAGAACATTGTACTGAGACATAAGTTTTTCATGCTTTAAAGCAAAGCCAAGATACTACCTACAGCATCTACATTATGGAACAAAGCATGCTTATTTATTATGTAAATTATTCCCATTTAAAGCGTTTCTTGAGAATGACTGTTATGAAAAATGCACTAGAAGAAGAAAATGAGCAAAAGGAATCACAGTTCTTGTCACAGCACTGGGAGAAGACACGTTAAGGTAAAAGGTGGAAGTTTCATTTTGGATGACATGCCTGATAACAGGAACAAATCTGTGTGAACTCTCCCTTTCCCATTTCTGGCAGTCAATGGCAGCTATGAGACCTAAAAGAGTGCCTCGCTCTTTATATTTGATGTAAAGGGCTTCAAAATTACTAGATCCTTGATAAGTGCTGTTTTTCATGTGAAAACACAAAGATAATTGGAATTGCAGTTCTAGTGCTGGTGGATTTGCTAAATTAGTTTGAAAAACAACCAAACAAAACGCAACCATTGACTACTTTTTATTTTCTGACAATGGGCTGTATGAGTGAAAAACTAGTCCTGATTGTCACCTTCATCATATAATGGGTTATGAACAACTATCTGGGGTTTTTTTACTGCCTTTTTTTCTCTTTTTTTGCTCCCCAGTAAGTGCCTTCCAGAACTTTCCTAAATAGGGAAGATGAGAATTTAAAATTTCCCTGTAAACAAAAATCTTTCTGTATGCTCCCTACTACAGATTTATTTTCTTTTCATTTTTATTCCGATGCTTGTTTGACCACTCTGTATGATATTACTCAGCTACCAGTGAGACCTGCAGCATCAGTGAAATGGGGTAAACAAAAACCCCCAGTCCTGTTCCTACAAAGAAAAAAATTCATCTGCAAACAAACAGGTCTCTGAAGACTGTATACATATATACAAGTGACTCTGGAGTGATGCTTTTGCATGTACAATACAATTACCACACCAGCTTGTCACATTTCATTTACTATTACTAGGATTCAATATTTAGACTGTGGCAGTGCTTAGTCTGCAGAGGCATTCTGCTAACACAGTGCAGAACAATATTGCAAAAAAAAAAATAAACTAAAGTAAGGGGAAAAAATCAGCTATCTTATAAATGCAGATGACACATAGCAAATGGAAGTCTGGAACAATATTAATTTTGTTAGGAATTAAACCCATATTCCATGTCTTAAACATGGATTTCACCTCAGCTATTCTATTTGCCAGAATCATTTGGTACAACTTGAGAGCAATTTGCTGTATACAAATGAATGCTTTATCATATTTTTTTTTCATATACCTGTAGGATTTAACATATTTCTTTTAAAATGTCCCTTGCTGTGTCTTCTTTTATGAGTCTCCAGTCAGGCTGGCCAGCTTATGTGGCTGCAGCAGGCATGTGCTGTAAGCATGGCTGGGCCCCCACTGATTTGGGATGACCTCAGGCTTTTAGGCATATCTAGCCAGCAGCCTTATCAGTCTCCAGGAACACGGGTGCTGCTGATGCTCCTTTTAAAATTAAAATCTTCTGTAGTTTGTTCAAGTTAGCATCCTGAACATCATGTGGGTTTTCCTTTAATTTTATAATTAGTATACAGACAAGCACTTGTATATTTCAAGCAACATTGTACTAGGTTGATTTTTTTTTTTTGGCCTTAACAACTAGATTTATCTCCCTCTATATTCTTCTCCAAATGTTCATATTATAATCATGAAAATTACAACTCCCTAACTACAGCTTCACCATCAGCCACTCTGTGTTAGACACTGACTTATTAAAGGCTCATAAACTGACTTTTCTAAAATTTTCTAAATGTAGCAAAGCTCTAGTAGTTTACAAAAAATTATCAGATCTGAACAAGGGGTAATAATTTTAAACAGAGAGAGAGTTAGTTCAGATTGGATATTAGGAAGAAATTCTTTACTGTGGGGGCAGTGAAGCGCTGGAACAGGTTGCCCTGAGAATATTTGGACACCTCATTTCTGGAAGTGTTCAAGACCATGTTGGATGGGGCTTTGAGCAACCTAGTCTAGTGGAAGGGTGTCCCTGACAACAGCAGGGGGACTGGAACAAGATGATCTTTAAGGTCCCTTCCAATATAAACCATTCTATAATTCGGTGCTTTATTTTTTATAAAAGACTTGGAGAAAAATAAAGAGACAAGTTGTTCTTCAATGTCTAGAAAATTCAGTGTTGGGCAGGCAGGGATTTTTAATTATTATTGTGTAATGGAAGCATATTTTTTAAGATCTCCATTTTTACCTGGAGAATTATGTAAGTTTAACATCTATTAGAAATGGAAAAATGTGATTTCTCCTAAAATATACCAAGATCCTTTCTATGTGGTTCATAGGTTTCTAACTATTATCATTAATACTATTCATGGAATAAAGGTATAACTCATGGCATAATATTTTTGGAAATATTATTCACAGAATATGAACAACTGGTGTGCAATTGTTTTTGCTCATTCAAGGAAAAGTGCCTTTCTGATTAGATCCCAAACTATGTAACATATTTGCATAATGGTGCATTACATGGCCACATTAGAGACTTGCTGAAAATAACCAGAAGGCAGTGTCTTACTTGCTCTAACACTTGTTTCATTAGTAGGCTCATCATTTTAAAGCTAAGCTAGAGAGATACATGCAAATATTCATTATTCTTAATTCACTTGCCAAACTGTCCTTTTCCCATCTTGTTTAAAATCTGGCAAAGTTGTGCAGAAAAAAATCTAGGGGACTTTCTTGATAGCAAGCTGATCATGAGTCAGCAAAGCATCCTTGCAGCAAAAGCCAAGAGCTTCGTGGGCTGCATGAGGAGGGAAGCATTGCCATCAGGTGGAGGAAGGTTATCTTTCCCCTCCACTCTGCACTGGTGAAACAAGTGCTGAGTCCAGTTCTGGGCTCTCCAGCAAGAGAGAGACATGCACATACTGGAGGAAGTCAGTGAAGGGCTGGTAAAATCACGGAGGGTTTGGAGCAGGAGGAGGCTGGGACCACTGGACCTCTTGCACGCCTAAGGCACTGTGACTCTTGATTAAGATGGAATCAATATGTTTGGGTAAAATACAGGGAATGCCCTCACACTCATGGTTTTTTTCTACACCTCTCCTGCCCTTTTTTCTCACTATTCTGATATTTCCATAACTCAGATTGTATTCACCAAAACTACAGAGATCGAGTGTGGAGAAAAGTATTTTAACAGGGATGCTCCATGTCCTTTCTTAAGTATTGCATCTAAAGAACAGATGATGTCTGATTCAGTTCTCTGGGATTAGAACCTGCATTCTTCCAGCAAGGAAAACCTTTTTTCACATAGAATATAATATACATTGTGTCTCTGCCCTCATAAATTCCTTGATATTCTTCCTAGATTTCAGAAAATTATTTATATACTATACCATGTATAACTCCTTTTGACTTCTGTTTAACATCATCAGTGTTGGTCCTGATGCCATATTATATAGGCTAGATGTGTCACATTTTTCTTTGGATCTCTTCTTGGACCCTTCCAGAAATACAATGTGTAATATGACTTTCTGTCTTGGGAAGGGAGATTTTATTTTATTTTATTTTATTTTATTTTATTTTATTTTATTTTATTTTATTTTATTTTATTTTATTTTATTTTATTTTATTTTATTTTATTTATATTTTATTTTATTTTATTTTATTTTATTTTATTTTATTTTATTTTGTTTTATTTATCTCTGAGGTGATGCTGGGATTTTGCTACAGCCCTTAGGAGGAGATTTGGTTAACGTAGTACATTCAGATCATGACTGAAGGCTGCATGGATGTTTGGTGGCAATAAATTTCCTGCAGTTGTGCTGCAGGACTGTGTAGGGTAGACAATAAGACAAGAGGCAAGGGGCACAAACTGATGCAGAGGAACTTCCATCTGAACACGAAGAAGAACTTCTTTACTGTGAAAGTGACTGAGCACTGGAACAGGCTGCCCAGAGAAATTGTGGAGTCTCCTTCTCTGGAGATACTCAAAAGCCATCTTGATACAATTCTGAGTAAAGTTCTCTAGGGAACCCATAACTGAGCAGGCAAAATTGGACCAGATAACCTTACCCCCAGCACCCAGTGAAACCTGCTGCAGCTCCTGGTGCCTCCTGGAAATAGTTCCTGATCCTTTGTGAATAGTTCCTGATCCTTTGTGTCCCCCAAACTTTGCCTAGCCTGCCCAGAGATTGCTAGTTGGCTTGGACCAAAACTACAAGAATGTAGGAGAACAAGCTGTCTGGAAATCAACAATTTGAAATCCAGTTTCTCTCCTCAGTCTTGTTTTTATTGTCAGCATAGATGCTATCTAAACTAATGAGTGTCAGGAAAGGGATTTTTTTAAAGCAGATCTTTCAATGTTCTTCCGCATTAAAAGAGACTAAAGACTTTTCCCACTGCATCTTAAAGGCACTGCAGGTTTGGGAATGACTTGTAACTCTTGTGAGCTTCAGATTAATTCTGTATTCAAGCTGTAAACTGGAACAGTCTCAGGTTGGTTTTCAGCTGCACTCCAGTGGTGCAGGTAGAACATGGATGTGGACTGTTGTTGCAATTAAAATTGTTTTTTCATCATTTATCAAGATGTGTTTCATAATAGAGTATACATAAGAATGCAGAGACATAATTACTGAAAATTAGTTACATCTGAATACAAGTTTCAAAATCAAAACAAGTAAAACAGATCTAAGCTCAAAATTGGTGACTGGAGCAATTTGTAATTTAAAGGGTACTGGCAGTACTTATTCCAGCTGAATTTAATTTTCTTCTAAAATTGCTCCACTGAGTTTATAGATTGACTTTCTACCAAAACCTGAAGCCATGTCCACACATCTTACTTTATAGATTTTCCTTTCAGATTGTTGTTTCTGAGTAGATTTAGTTGTTGAGTTCTGATGGACAAGTTTTGTTTCTTTTAAGTCGCTTCAATTTCCTTTTTAACATTTTGAAATATCATGAGACATACTTTGATAAAAAAGAAGTTAGGTATCAGATGAGACTGATTTAAATAAAAAGGGAAAGAAAAATAAGCACTTCTCTAGTGCACCAAACTAAACTAAATTGCTTTATCATGTTGATTAGCAGCTTTGGAATTCAGATAAAAGAAATTAAGAAATCTCATGGTTTATATTTACAATGACAGCTTTATTTTGAAACATAAAGGACCAAATTTGCAGTTGTCTTAGTCATGCCCTCAAAATTTATCTATCACTTTTTTAGTATTTTGATTATATTTTGATATTCCTGGGCTTGAAACTCTGCTCTTGGGACAGTAGTTCAGCCTGTGCCTACCAATAAATTGATCCTTGTACTGGACATTAGCTAGTTATAACTGTGATCACCTCATTACTCTGTGTAAGTATTAACTTCTTTTCTTGCAGATAGACATATTTTCTCCCTCTGCAGTTTCAGTAAGACTGGAGAAAAAGCTCAGGCTGCTGAGTCCCAGCATGGCTGTCCAAATGCTGAACTTGAAGATGTTTCTCTTCTGCTTAGAGTTCTGTCAAGCAGTCAAAACATCTACAGCAACATCATATCCCAGACTTTTGTTGTTGCATAAAGGGGTTGAGTTCAGATAAGAGCAAGGGAATAACAGACAAGAAAAAGTGATAAGAATTCTACAGGCTTTAATTTCCTTTCAACTTTTTATTTCTTGTCCAAACTGTTGCTAAATTTAAAATTCATTAAAATCCAACCTAGAGTAAAGGACTCATAGGTCTGCCTACATTGTATTGCTTGAGTCTTCAAAAACTCATCTGGAACAAGCCCTCTAAGAAAGAAGCATAATTTATATTGTCAGGGGAAGGATCAAGAATATGTGTAATGAACATAGGTCCAACCCTTGTGAAGCTCTTGTGAAAAAAAATGGATGCCAGACTTCTAGAATTCTTTCAAAATATTAGAAGGGTATTTACTGTAGAAAGAGATAGGGGGAAAGTCAGGGAAACATTTCAGACTCTGTTGGTTACTGCTCTCCCCCAGAGACTGTCTCTATGACTGTGTTTAAGTTGCTGGGTTATAGCCAGACTGGCAGAGGATGCCTAACTTGTCAAAATCCTGACTGTCTGGCTCTTCAAGATCTATGCAGCTCTAGTTGCCAGTGTTTAGGAAAGGTGAATTCAAACCAAGGTAGGTATAGAGGCAGGCTATTATGATACTTGTGTAAACAGGGAGTCCAAGAAAAAATAGTAGAAGAGCTTGAATTATTCAACCAAAGAAAAGAAAAACTGAACAGATATGCTTATCATCTGTCAGCATACTGAGGAGGACAGATAAACACCAGGGAAGGAAAAGAGCTACTTAAGGACAGTTTTGCCACAAGTACATATATATGTTTAAATGAGCCATGAATAGATTTAAGTGGGAAGTTCAACTGACATTCCTAATTAACAGAGTATTGTAATACAAAAAAATCCTTTCACTTTGAGAAGCAGGGAAAAAAATAAAGCATTTTAGAGTGGAGCTTGATTAGTTTATGAAAAGGATTATGCAATGTAGTTACCTGCAAATCCATCTTTAGGCACTGGAACAGTAAGCAGTTACTTAGCTTATCAGATTTCTTTACAGGGGTTAGGGAGAAGAAAATTTTACTCCAGACCTAAGCCCTTAATGCATACTGTCTTGGTTTTTGGCTTTTTATACCCTTAAATACTACAAGCTTCCTGACAAGCAGAAGCAACAAACTAAATACCTATCACCAGTTTTGCTCTCAGAAGTGTCTGACAAGGCCTCCAGGGTGGGCCAGTATCAAATCACATCTCCAACATACACCCCAGGCTTCTCTTCCCTCACTCCCATGATTTCAGCACACGACTCAAAAATACATGCACAATCTTGCCACTGCAGAACTCAGAGGGGTCTGTTGAGATAATGGCTACTTAAGTCTGCCTAAAAGCAGCTGTGTGCATGCGTGTGTGCATCTGCCCTTCAGCTTCCCTTTGTGTTGCCTCTGTGCTGATGAGTGACAACTCTTCACTTCTCCAGCAAACAGGATCATCAGCCTGAGTGACACAATCATGGGATTCGGAGAGGGCCAACTTGAGCTGTAGCTGCCTGTGTGCACGCCTACAAGCGACAGTCTCATTGTGAAATTAGATCATATTAATTTGGCAAAATGGATTGCTGTCAAAGATTGAAGATATTCCTGTCCCCATTCCAGATCATGTCTGTTTTCCATGACTTCAACCCAATCCATGCTAGGTAGCAACTCAGGCATTACCTCAAGGAGTGTGCCACCGTCGTGTCATGATAGCATAAGATGTTTTTCCAGTCATTGATTTCCAAACAGTTTGGGAAAAAATTAATTCCCCATGAAATTCTCTTCTCCTATAGAATGAATTTAAACCTATTTTGTATTATTTTGGTTTTTAGGCAAATTCCCTTACAATACTGAAATTTTCCAATATTAATTGCCTTGAGGAGAAGCCAGATAAGGAGTGGTTGAGGTCACTTGGTCTGTTTAGCCTGGAGGAGACTGCAGGGACACCTCACTGCAGTTACAGCTTTCTTATGAGTGGAAGAGGAGGGGCAGGCACTGATCTCTTCTCTGTGGTGACCAGAGAAAGGACCTGAGGGAATGGCCTGAAGTTGTCAGGGAAGGTTTAGATTGGATATCAAGGAAAGGTTTTTCACCCAGAGGATGGCTGGGCACTGGAACAGGCTCCTCAGGGAAGTGGTCCCAGCATCAGCCTGAGAGAACTCAAGAAGCATTTGGACAATGTTCGCAGGCACATGGTGTTACTCTTGGGGATGGTCCTGTACAGGGCCAAGAAGCTGGACTCAATTATCTGTGTTGGTCATGTCAACTCAGAATATTGTCCTGTCCAGCATTCTGTGATTCTGTAATATGGCAATATTTGATATGTGAATAGAATAGTAATAGAATAAGGAGTAGAGAAGAGTGCTTCTTTTGGTAGAAAAACGTGCTCCTTGGTCATTAGCCCTTGGTCGTATGCTGTCAGTTTATACAGGCCTGGCTGTTGGACAGCTGCACACTGAGTCAAACTGGGGTCTGAGCAGGGTTAGAAAGAACATGGGAAAATATGAATGCATTTGCTGAACTGTTTCACTGTGTGGCTGCACAAAACCGGTGTAGGAACAAGTGAAGGAAGGAATAGTAGCTGCTTAAACAAGAAAGAATTAATTGTAAAGCTATAACGTGAGGTGCACCTGAACTGTTCAGTATGAAAATTATCTGGGACCTGAGAGAGAAGTAGAACAGTAGACAGTCTGCAGAAAAACCCTCATTTATGGGGAAAAGGGTGTGATAGAGGCCAGTTAAGTTGGCAGCAAATGAAGCAAAAGGGTGCTGCAAAGGGTGAGTAAAGATAATGCTAATGAAAGACTAAATTATTACCAGAAAATAGAATACATCAGTATACAAAATATTTATGACACAGGTAAGTTATTATCTATCTAAAAAATAGAATGAAAAAGTAGCAACTGAAAGATGCCTTGAGGATTCCAGATACTGCTACTGTGAGTAGAAATTAGGTAGTATCTCGTGTATGGATAAACGACCTCAATGCATTTCACAGAGAAGAACATTTACTGTTAATCAAATAACGAATGTCTCTGGCATTCAATTTTATCTATTTCTTCATCTGCCTGAGAATTATTTACAAAGTAGAGGCTGGTATTTCATGCAGAAACTGAAGATGACAGGAGTTTTCAGTACCAGGCTTGGCGTGAGCAAGATGAAACATTTCTTAAAAATATTTATTCAAGGAGCCAGGAAACAGTTATCAGATTCACTGTCCCTTAAAAATAACAATGCTGTGAATAGTACTTAAAATCATCCTTCATAAAACAGTCACTTCTTTTGGGTAAACAGTTCTGTGAGACTAACTGCATGTAATTCACCAGTAGATACATAATTATAACTATACATCCCACGATGACTTCATGTGTGGTAAATGTCATGCAGGAAATGAACAAAGAAATAGAATCATATTAGAAATGAAGTGTAACTACAGTGTCTTAAAATCACTTTCTCAAATCATGACTTTCTGGTCCGTACATTACAAGAGTTTGACAGTCCAGGTTATAACTTGGAAAATTATCTCTACGCCTCTGTTTTATGTAAATTACATCCTCTTCTGGGCTCAGTAGTTTTGGCACATTTTATCACCCTGAGTAGGTTGGAGTTTGTTAGTTTTCCCTGCTTAAACTGGAGATTTAAAGGCTGGAGATTTTTATGAGTACTCCAGTAGTACATTAGGCTTTTTTTTCCCCCTGCTTATTTTAAAATTACTCTTTATAACAAAGATAGTAGTGAAATAGGTCTCTTTTAACTGTGCAAGGGCTCCTCAGGGCTAGAATATCCTGTCAAATAGTTTCTGAAAATCTGATACATCCTCAAGAACAAAGAAGCAGCTTGAACCATCACCCTATCTAAGCACCTAGTTGTTTAGAGTATTTAGAGGCATTAACCAGTTGGTGCATTGGATTTTAATCCATACCACACATTTTGGCTTTGAACTGTGGAGAATGCTTTAAATATATACATCTTAAGGTAATCAGCACTTCAGGAAACATGTTAAACTAGGTAGCCAGGTCCTAAAGGGTAGTCCATTCGGAAATAGGGCCAGGCTTGTGGGGTTACATTCTTAGAAGAGATTTGTAGCCTAGGAAAATTGCCTATTGCCTATTTGTAGCCTAAGGAAAGCCTAAGAAAATACAAGTTAGGAGTTAAAATAAAGGACTTACCACTGTTAAAGTGTTAGGTTATTAATTTGCTACTCCTTCTTAACCAATCTTCCCAGAGAGAGGCTGCTTTAGAGCTGTACTGCAGCAGACATTGCAGAGCTAAGAGCTCTCTTAATAAACATAATATAGAGAGAAGGATGTTCTCTACTAAGAATGGAAGACACTTTACATACCCTTCCACTAAATCCTGGTAGGAATGAACTTTGACAGCTTTGTAGAAGTGTAAGAACTACTTGAAAATGTGGCAATATCTCCAGTAGTAAATAAAGCAGGCTGAGGCCTGTCTCTGCCCAGGGGGGCAACTTGGCCAGCATATCCACAGGAATGAGTTCTCTTACATTACAAAACAAAGATGAGTTCTCTTACATTACAAATGAGTTCTCTTACATTACAAAACAAAGAGCAATGTCCATACAACCTTCAGAATGTAGTCACGTGCTCATTGTAAACCTACGATACCATGTAGGAGAAATGCCACTTGGCCGAGGGCAAAGCCATAGAGCATGATCAGAAATTATTGGTGTGAACAACTACATGGCAACACACTGACAGATCCCCTGGCCCCAATGGTTTATTGGTGCAGACTTAACTAAAGACTGCAATGAAGCAGATGCCTAGAAACTGTAGAATTACAGACAGCAAAGAGGGCATCTGAAGCAGTAGATGTATTTAGGTTTGGGTTGAATAAGCCATTTCCTCTCTGAGGTTCATATGGTTAGGCATAGGTTTCAGATTTGAAAAAAAAACAAAAAACAAAAAACAAACAAAAAAGTCTCTGAGGTTCATATGGTAAGGCATAGGTTTCAGATTTGAAAAAAACCAAAACAACAAAACAAAACAAAACCAAAAAACCCAACAGGGTTCAAATCTTAGATGGTGTTCAAGAAACCTTAAAAAAGTAAGTAAGTTCCAAGTGTCCAAGGATATATTTTCCTTTCTAATGGGAAAGATTGATTTTGTGAAGTGTTAATGACATTTAAAGTGAGAGATGACTGCTGCACTTTCTTTCTTGGCTGCTACTGTATATCTGCTGAGATATATGGTGTATAATTGGCAAATACCTTCTAAAAGCAAGGTGATAAACAAATATATGTGAATCACCAACCCACAAGCAATCTATCAACAGGATAGTGATGTACTGGATCATTTTTCAAATTCTTCTGTATTTAACAGGCATCAAATGATCATGACAGCTTAAGGGTAAAAAAAGGTTTGTCCAAGGCTGTGGCCAATTTCAAATGTATTTTTTCCTTCAAAGGTTGTCTTTTCAATTTTCATTTTATATCCTTATTATAATGTTACTGTGTATTAATGTAAATTATTAGTCTGTGGAAAGATCTTTCTATAAATGGAATATTGCATAGACTTTGGAATAGATTATTAATATTCTGCATGGAATACTTAAGAGCAAATCTAAGAAATGTTAATTTATTTTTACAGTAGCCAACATTAGTTTGTATTTACAATTTTGGAGATCCTACTGAACTGCATTACTAAGTTGTTACAAGGGCAGAGTTCAAGAGCAGACATTTTGGGAAAGGCAAAAGCACTCTGTGGTTACAGAATAAGAAATAGAGCTTTAGTGCCTTTTATTGAAAAAAAAAAAAAGAGAGAGATCAGAACACTTAAAAATTTTGTGTGTTTACCTAAAATTTTATATGTTTCAAACTTTGCTGGTAAAAATTAAATCTGAAAGTGGCATGAACTTCTGTAACAGACCAAATGTTGAACTTGGCATGATGGTGAAGTGGATGCTTATGCCTTATGGCAGAGTGAAACCCAGACTGCTGTGTTTGGCTGCCGAAAGAAAAGTTGTGTCTGAAAGATGGTAATTCAGACTTCTTTGCACTGCCCCAGAGATTAATTCTATTGTTTTCACCAAATTCCTGCCTTATAGGAAAAGTTCAGATGTCTTCTAGTGCTGAGTACCTTAGTGGTTCTAATATAGATCTACTAAAAACCATGATCATCAATGAATTTCATATAGCTCACAAAAAAGAGCCTGTTCTGTTATCTGGATCAATTCCAAATGTGACTGATGGGTAGAAATAAATATCTCAGTATATTCACCTCTTCATGAGCATGTGCTATGGGTTGTTTATCGAACAGGATTTTTTGTAGTGCTGCACTTAAGCTATTGAGAAGGACAACACTACTCAAATTGGCATAGCATCTGTTGGCTTGTGCAAAACCCTACATACTTTTATTTTTGTCATAGAGCTGCCAGAAAAATGTTGGGTTTATTTGCATATAAAAACCTGACAAGTGTGGCTTCAGGAAGTGGTCATGTTTTTAGCATTTATTTGTATCCTTCTGTCTGTGTGAACTGTGTGGCTGTGAAGAGGTTACACCTAAATTAAAAAATACTTATCATATCTATCTATCTATCTATCTATCTATCTATCTATCTACACATACACATTACAAAAAAACCAGAAAGGTTGTGGTTAGGTCTTCTTGGATAAAACACTATGTTCTGCTTTGCCTAAGATGGAAGCTGGCACAGTTTTGGTACCTTTTCTATAAAACCTTCCAGCAACACTGCATTCAGAGTCATCCAAAGAGTGAGAGGAAGGCCACCTCTACAAGCAGAGGGTGAATTCCTGGGAGATATTTTAGCAGCACATACCTGTTTGGTATGTTTGGTATGTTTGGTATGTTTGATATGTTTGGTATGTTTGGTGTGTTTGGCATGTTTGGTATGTTTGGCATGTTTGGTGTGTTTGGCCTGCTCACCAGCTGTCCAGCACACCTAAGAGAGTACAAGGCAGGTGATTAATTTTAACATATAAATTGGACTGAGAAGCTACAGAAGCATTCTGAAATTTCACTTCACCACTTTTATAACTAACAGGTACTTCAAATATCCTGAGTGTGGAAAGAAAAAATTTATTTCTAGAATACTTGATTTATTTCTGCTTACTGTAGTTTTAATGTAATTGGTAGTATCTAGTGAATAAAATGAGATGGTTTTAGCAATATTTTATTTCAAATTTATCTCCAAAATAAATAATTCAATCCAGTATGCTAAGTTTGGTTGTTTCCAACTTGTAGTCTGGAAAGATACAGTAAGATTTGTAAGCAGCAGTTTCCAGCTATGAAAAATTACTAATTTATAAAATGCCATCTTTACATTTTGCTAGGTATAACTATTGAATTGTTATCAACATTACAGAATTATAGATTTTTTTAAAATTTATTATTTTAAGATCAATGCTATCAAGGAATGAAGAACATTTATTTGTTTTCCAAAGCACTAAAGAATTTGAAAAACTGTCTCTAGAAGGCAGAATGCAAGCTTTGCTTCATACACATCTTTATTTCTATATGAATGAAAGCAATTCTCAAATTTGCTTTTAAGAGAAAGTTATTATAACAGTTTCTCATGTACATTATTCGAAATAGTGTTATTCCTAACATGCAAGCAAGCTCATTATTTGGAAACACATATAACATGCATTTCATTTGGTACAAGGACTGGTGACATTCCAGTATTCCAGAATGGAAGGTGATTCCTTTCTCAAGTGTAATAGATTGAGCTTTACAGATGGTTTCCTCTCCAAAGGCTGTTGAAGGCACAGGAAATCCCTCAGTCACCCTGAGTAACTTGTTTGTCAGGCCAGTAATTTCCCTTTCCCTCAGTGCTAAGGATCATCATGTGACACAGGAATGCTCCAAGTGTCAATCTGCAAGTCTGATTTGCTCAGTCTATATTTGATTTCAGTCTTTGTGTGGTTTTACCCTGTTGAATCTCCTCAGTCTCTTGATGTTACAGGAATGACTCCCAAATCACACTAGATTATGCCAGTAAATAAAAAAAAATAAATGTTCAATCAGCTTCTTCTCACAGTGAACATGCTGTGAACCTAGGATTAAACTGGTATAACTCTCTTTTCATTTACAAGAATGGCCTGGTTATTAATGTGTCTTTTTCATACATGAATGTATGTGAGACATCTAACAGCCAGTGGTGTAGTTCATTTTTCTATCCATTTCTTAATCCTGCCTGTTTTCTATTATTATTCTTTTACCACTTGCAAACTGCTAACCTGTAAACATTGTTGTCATCTTTCTAATCTTTCTTGTGCAATATTAATACTTCTTGAATCATTGAGATTTATCTGATGTTCTAACTTTCATTATAACTTAACATCAGAGATCTTTTCAAATTACTGGTTGGTCCAATGCTTTCAGGGATTTGTGGCCAGTTCTTTAATGTTGATCTTCAGAAGATGTTTTTCACTTGACAGAAAATATTCTATCATTCTCAGATGGAGAAGAATTTAATACAGGGGTTTGGTTACCACTAAAAATCTGAACAACAGGGATCAAGAGTAGGCATAAGGATTGAATCTGTCTGTGGAGCTGATTGTAGCAGGTTCTGCTTCGGATGCAGCAGATTGGCTTCCACCAGCCTCTTGGCATGAATGGGTGGAGACTGTCCAGGAGCCTGAGTGCTGCTTTCTTCCACAAGTATTCAATACAAGAGAGTGCCACCAGAACATTCTTTCTCTTCTGCATGTCTCTTAGAGCCAGATGTCTGCTGTTCCCTAGGAGTCTTAGTCTGTTTTCTGTAGTCAGCTTCATTTTTCTGTCCCTGGAATATCTGAACAGCAGTTGCACAGAGAAAAAGCAAGAGGAAGTAGCAGTATAAATACATTACAAAGTTATGACTTAATAGACCTAATAAAGACCTGATGGGATGATTCATCTAGCAGGAACATTCATATAAACAGCGGAATTTGTTCAGGGCAAGTAGACAGAGAAAAGGACGTAGGTGTTACCTTATATGTTAATGTACGCATAGGCATCTCTTGCTCTGAGGTTAATAATAAAGAGGCTCAAAGGTTGTCTCATAATTTCTGAGTACAGTTTAAAGGGAAAAAAGTGTTGGTACCTGGATGGGAGTCAATAGTCAGACAGCTACCAAGGAAATCACATGCTGAGCCTTTTGTAAGCATAATTATCCAACCTTCAGCACTCAGTGCCATCAGCATAATTTGATTTAAAAAATCTGCTTGTTGGAAGGAATGCCCTCAGGCAGTTGGCTAATTTTTGAGAATTTTTAGTGGAAATTTTCTATGTAGAATTTGGAAAATGCAAAGAGAGATGACATTTTCCAAATATGATTCTCTAATTTGGTAGAACATAAAGGAAAAAGCAAAAGTTAAAAGCAACTTGGGCATTTCTTGAGCAACGATGAGGCAGCAGAATTCATGACAAACAGGAAGAGATGCAATGTGCTTCAGCAGAGCAGATTATAGGAATTCAGAGAACCAGTAAGTGAGATCCTGTGGGAGACAATTCTGAGAGAGAGTTAAGTGAAGTAGGCAGATCTTTAAAGGAACTGTGTTAAATGCAAGTTTATGCAAAACTATGCAAAAGAAAACTATGCAAAATTGCAAGTTATGACAGTGCGGAGGAAGGGAAGGAGCTGTAGATCACTCACCAAGGAAAAGAATTTAAAGAAAGATGAATGGATGAACATGTGAGACCAAAGAGAGAAAATCAAAGGCAGAGAGTGAAACCATGTGGTGCATAGGTGATGCATGCTTCTCAGCATGTTGGTGCACCAACAGGCAGAGAATGCTAAAGAAAGACTTAGCCCACTTCTCTGCAGAGTGAAGGACATTTGCAAACAATGCCTGGAAAGCTGATAGATTCAGCTCCTTCCTTGTTTCACTCAAAAGGTCAGTTATAAGCAGATGGTATCATGACAGAAAGGGCAAGAACTTAAAAGGGGAAAGAAAACACTTGAAGTTATGCAAGCAAATGAACTATTATATGATCAGCCAGCCCAAAATTATATTCTGAAAATACAGAAGATAAAAAGTGCGTACATTTAAAAAGAAATAGAAGAGTGCAGTTAAAATTATAATACATGGAGAAAATTTATTTCCTGTAGAAATAGTGGGAGATATAACATATTAGTTATGTACATTTAGAAAATACTATACATAGAGAAAGGAAGGGTCAATAAAATCCACATGAAGCCAAAATAAATTCAATTTGTCGTTGGACATGCTTCACATGGCTTCACAAAAACAGCAGATACCACATCTTGATTTTAGTGAGTCTCTGGACACTGTCTCCTAGAACACTCTTGTAAGTAAGCTGGGAACATATGGTCTGGATGAAAAGGCTGCAAAGGAAAGAAATCAAACTACGGCAATATATTGAGTGGGGTTTTTTCAGGAATAATCTGTGCTTGTTCCAGAATTAGTTGATATTTTCTTCAATGACTTGGCTGATGGAAAAGTGCGGGTGCCTTATATATTTGCAAATGATACATAGTTAGGAGGGAATGCACGTAGCAGATTAAAACTCAAAACACTCACAACAATTTAGAGAAGAGATGTGAGGCAAACCAGGAGGTAATTCAACAGGAAAAAGTCTGTGGATCTGTACTTGGACAACATTAGCCATCTATCCAAGCAGTGGACAAGAGTCCTCATGTAGTTGTTGTGTGTTTATTTCAGAAAAGGAATGAGGAGCTCATAGAAAATTATGAGATGATCATGAGTTGGTAAAACATGCATCTCTAAAAAGCCACTTGCCATCTGCATTGTGGTGGCAATCCTGGAAGAAAAGAAATCAGTATCCTTGGGCTCTGTGCCTGCCCTGGTTTGACCCCACCTGCCTTGCAGTTTGGTGCCGGACATTGGTGAAATCCTGTGATGCCTCGGACTGCAGATATCCTCATGAGCAACCTGTGCACTATCTCCTTTTGTTTCTGATATAGTTAGTCCTGAACTTTTTAAACTGAGAACTCTCAATTCTTTAGAAAACATGCTGTTCCAATATTTATGCAGTAGCTTGGTCCTGTCTAGGAGTGGTAGCATCCTGAAATTGTCCTACTGCATAGCAATGTCACTTCTGTCTATTACAAAGAGGGCCTTAGAACTGGATTCAGATTTACTGAAAAGCAAATGGCCTTTTTAAAGAAGTGTATAATTTCACTATTAGAGCTACTTAAAAGTTTTCATAAGGAGCTCTTTTTCTGTTTAAGATTTGTCCTTGAGTAGTTGTTTACCATCACTTTCCATAGCTATATTCATTATCCAGATCTGCCCATTAAATAGTTTCTTAAAGCATATTTTGGTTCAAAGTCCATTTCTAGGCATTCAAATCCCCCAAATGCCACCATGGCTGAATGCTATTTTCAGGGAGAGGGGGGGACAATTAAAAATAATGTCACAGTGCAATTCAGTAACAGAAAGAAGACTGCTCCAAATTCCAGCAAACCCTTTCACCAGATAGATACACTCTAAAAATATGAGAAATTTTGAACTATGTTGCCGCTGCCATTCCCCATCTATGTCACAGTAACAGAAGTGAGATCAGCTTTCAGAGAGTATTGCTGATATCTGGAGTGTTAATGTGCCACACCAGGTTGGAGCATGTTCTCTTTGTGAACTACAATGCACAACAAAAGTTTTCAGGAAAGTTTTGAAGGTATTTATGACTTAGACTGGAATAATTTTGGATTTCCTTTCTTTCTCTCAAAAAGATGGTTGAGTTGCGGCACAGCTAAACAAGTCCACCTCTAAAGGGGAAATATGAAAGTGCTATAATGGGAGACAGCACTTCTGCTATGTGACCAAGTCACTGTATAATGCATTACCTTATCCACCCCCAAACTTAAAAGTCAGAAATGGATTTAGCTTCTAAGTTCTAACAAAATAGGGTATTAAAAATGGATTTAACATTAATAAATCGCATTAAATCCTCCATTTCAAGTCCTCAAGACATGATGTCTTTGGGAAAAAAACATATATTTGATAAGAAAATAGAGAAATATGTTTTCTAGCAGACTACTCCACTAAATTTGTCTTATTATTATCATTTTAAATCTGGAAGCATTTGGAAGCTGCTTAAGAGATTGGGATGTTAAATTAATCAGAGATGACAGATTGGTGGGCAGATGAGAACAAGTGCTATCATGAATTGATGTCATGTGACCCTGAAAGTTAAGGTACTGTAAAATTGTGCTGTTAGTATATCTGAAATACATTTATAAACCAGAATTTCCAAAGGAAGCAGATGTTTTAATACCATTTTCTTCCTGATTTTGATGTTTTCTTTTAGAAGGAGAAGAGAAACATTCAGTACTTTATGAAGGACTTTGAGGAAATCTATACATTTTTCACAACTGGGAAAATCTATTTATTGCTTCAGCAGGTGTTCAAAAGCAGCACATCCACCATGACCTGCAAAAGTCTGCAACCTGCCAGGCTGGTCCTCTGAGATGGAGTCCATAAAATGAACCTGCCCCCTAGGGCCAACATAGAGATTTGTGCAACGGGCTTGAATCTTACACTTCCCCCCCACCCCCAGTGTCTTTCTGCACATTTTTCAAACTAGAAGACTAGTTAATAAATGGATATGGTGTATGGGATTGAACTAACTCGCTGAAGGAAAGAAGCTACACTGAGATATTTTTTACATTTTGAAACAGGCTGTAAATAGCCAAACCCAATAAGAAGTAATATGTTAGATAAAGATGAATAAGAACTTAGGTTACACATTTTATTAAATAGGCAAGCATAATTGTTTTGTTTTCTGGTTTAGGAGGACAGATGGAATGTAAAATAGGGCAGGTTAAGAAGGCTTGAACACAAATTTGTAACAATACCTTAAAAGTCAGATTCTAACCTGTAAGTATGAGCCATGCGATATAAATAAATGATAGTTGTGTGGCATATTTGAGCTAGATATTGGATATAAAATAGCAATCAAATGTCTGGAGAGCAGCTGCTTGCCTATCTATAAGACATCTGGCTCTTTTCCTCAGCTCAGGAAGAACTTGCTGCTACAACCAACTGTTGTGTTTCAGAGACTTGTTTTATTTTCCAGCATAAAATGTAAGTGCAATGTGACACAAAGCCATTTTCCCTTCTGAATTGCTTAGAATTTTTTTTGTTCATTTTGTGTGGATTTATACCACATAAACCTCTGTTTCTTTTGCCATCCTTTCCTGTTGCCCTTCCTATATCCCCCAATCTACGACTCAGGCATGGTCATTACAACTGGCCTAATTTCCCCGTCTTTAAAAGGCCCACTACTTTGTCTTAATGGTGTTGTTATTATTTAGCACAGGCTGGAGAAAGATCACGATAATGTTGCTTTATGACACAAATGTAGCTTCCTGAATCTGTGGAGACGGGAGGCTGCAGCTACTCTTGCGTGCACTGCACTGCCTGTCAGTGCTGTCTCCTGCTGCCCCTTACAGCCTCTAGCTATAGGGCAGTTTTCTTTATGTCTTTGCTGATTTCTCTCCCTCCAGAGGAATGCTGAAGTGTCTAGAAGACAACACAGAGATGTTCTTTATCTAAGAGACACATGGTACAACAAATCTATAGTTTACAAGATAAAATATTTATTTTCTTTTTCAAGAAATATAGAAAATTTGATTTACTTTTTAATATGAGGTAAATGGAATTAAATTCCATCTTTTGAAAACCACTGAGCTGGCTGGAAAGTCAAAAAGCCTTCAACTTCTATTTTCTACTTTTCTTTTAATGTTATCAAATGTTTCCTAAAGCACCCACTGACAGAAAATGAAGCTGAACCTAAAGATCACTCTGTGCAGCTTGTTTGTTCCAGGGTGGCTGGTGAATATATAGGTAAACTTTTCTTGTGAATTTTTAGGAGCTATCTGAGGTGTAATCTAGCATTCTGTTTATCCATGTAGAAATCAAATCCGGTTTTTCATTTGTTGGGGTTGATTTGGGTTAATCTCCTTCCTTCCTTCCTTCCTTCCTTCCTTCCTTCCTTCCTTCCTTCCTTCCTTCCTTCCTTCCTTCCTTCCTTCCTTCCTTCCTTCCTTCCTTCCTTCCTTCCTTCGAAGTGGGAACTCATCCACTGATGATTTTTTTTTAACCTATAGACATGATCCTTAATATGGCCTTTTACACTTGCTGTCAACTTCTGGCTTATGAGTTATGATTTAACTACAACAGGGATAAGCAGACTGTACTCTTGCAAAGCAGTACCTTGAGGGCATCCAAAGAACATGCACCAAATTCCCTTTTAGCATTGCTAAAATGAAGACCTTAGAAAATTCAGACTCCTAAATTATCACTTTAAATTTCCCATTAAGTTATAATAGCAAATGAATTCAGAGAACAAGATAACAGATTATATAAGGAGTTACTCAACTATGTTATGTTAGCCCATAAGTTTTGCTTTAGAGTGAGAGAGAAGCTGTAGCTATAGCAGAAAAAAGTTTCTCCTTTCAGAGCATTTGGTCTGAAGCCTGTTTATTTTGGAAACTTTCTCCTTGATGTGGTGCAGTCGGAGGAGTTTTCACAGTGGGCAATTAATTTTAATCAAAACCACCATCCATTTTGGCTAAAAAATTGTGTGTTTGCGAAAGGTTTGAAAGAAGAGTGAACGATTTTGTCCTTTAAAAATACCTAATCTGATTTAGCAGGGCACATTTGGTGGTGTCTCTGTGGTAGATTTTATATTAAATTTATTTAAATACTCCCATCCCTGAGAAAATAAGCTACATGAGTTGCTTTGAGACCTTCATTAAAGGCTACTCCAAAGCATGTTTTATATGAAAAATGGCTTTGCTGCTGAGAATGATTGGTATGTCAAGAATTTCATTTCAGCCAACATTTTTGTTATTAGAAGCAGCTTCTGTTGTCTACAGAGGGGTTTTGTTCAGAAAGATATAATGCAAGATATGAAAAAAGCATCCTTCCAGTGTTCTTATCTACTATGCAATACTTCTATTGTAAGCATAGATAATAACAATTCTAATATTTTTTTCATTTCCTTGGGTGCTGCTTCTTACTCACATCTTATAATGGTACTCTTGATTTTACTGCTGCTTCTCTGTGAGCTAGAAAAATAATCAAAGACCTTGTTTTTCAGCGTGTTTATTGAAACCTTAGAACTGGATGCCTTAAAGGTGATCTTTTAAATCCCTTTTGCCTTTTTGTATTTCCCGTGTAAAATACAAAGACTATCACATTAAAACATATTTTCCTTATTGTTTTCTGCATCATTAAATCTTGACAGACCCATTTCTCTTCCATCTCCTTTTGAAAGAACACCAGTTTCTGAAGAGTGGAAGGAGGGAGGATTGAAGTAGATCACAGCCTTTGGTGACATAACCATGACAGCCCTTTCAAACTATTCAACAGCCAGATAATCCATAGATTGGAAGGAAAATGAGAATCCAATTAAAGCCAAAATAAACAGACTGATATATTGTTCAGTAGGTTTCTGTGGTTTCTGTTGTGTTTTGTTGTTTATATCCTCTCCTACCCTTGCCCTTCTGGAAACTTTATTATCTTTTTTGTGCACTGATAAGCAAGTTTTAAAATTCTCTCAAATCAGTACAACTCTGCAGTGTTCGACTCTATAGGACCATAAGTTTCTTTGGATAGCTGAAACAAATTTCTCTGCACCTTTGAAGACATGTACCATATTTTATTACTACTGTAACTATTTTTACAAAACCCTTGTTTCCTGAGCAGTAACCACATTCCCAGGGACTGTTTGCATATGCCAGGAACAGATAAAGTTAACACATCTGAAGGAACTAAGGAATGGCAGTAATGCACTGGATGGCGCTTGCTCTCTCATTTCTATTTTTGGTTGTTTTTTTACAAGTTGTCCTACCCTATCCTGACAAAAAACAAACAAACAAAGCCTGACTAAAACAGAAAATGAAAGTGTGTGATGGTTGCTGGGAGATAAAATACATGATTATTTTATGTTGGCACTGACAATGGGCTGACAAGGTAGTGGTCATCACTAATTCATCACAGCAATTGGAAGGGAAGCACCACACTTCCTCACCTGATCTCATGAGCTCCCAGGATCTACTGTGAAACTATTGCATAGTAGCCAACAGCAACAAGTGATTTTCTTAATGCATTTTTTGGCCTTGTCTAGTGTAGAATGTACAAAGTGCAGTCCAGTCAATAGCAGCCAAAATACCTGGAGCATCTTGAAACCCAGCAATTGCTTGGGCACAGTTAGACAAGGCATCCTAGAAGCAAAGGATACAAAACAATGATGAAAGGAGAAGCTGGGATAGCCTTAACCACAGTGTCTGCTCTCAGGTCAATGTTAAACACAGCAGCAGAGGGCATAGAGACCAGCTAGAAATATTCTACACACCAGCTGAGTGAGCTGGATTCTGCGTCCTTAAGGGTGTCAGGGAGTATGTTTTAAATATTCTTGTACCCTATCTCTAAACAACAAGATCCTGTAATTTCCAGCCACTTCCGTGCTTGCCTGTCGCTGAATGGCAACAGTAAGTACAGTTGGCAAACACAGAAGTTGAAGCAGTTAAAGGATGTGTGATATTTCACTGGAAGTTTATTATAATTTGAAGTTGAACTTGATTACTTAAAGGTCATCTCACTTCCATACATAATCAATTTCCTTGCTCCCAGTTTTACTTATACAATTGTCAAACTTAAATAATTAAGGAGGAATTACATATGGGGAAAGAGTTTTCATGCACCAAAGAGCACAGAATTAATAAACATTTGAGGTTGGAAGGGATTTCTAGAGTTAATCAGATCCAACTCCCTTCTCAATCAGGTTCACTTAGAGCAGGTTGCTCAGTACCATGACCAGATGGTTTTTGAATATCTCCAGGGATGGAGACTCTAAAACCTCTCTGAGCAACTTGTGCCAGTGATCAGTCACTCTCAGAGTGCAAAAAGGTTTCCTTTTTTCAGATGAAACATCCTTTTGCAGTTTGCACCAATTGCATCTTGTCCTGTCAATTAAAGATAACGTAATGTCCTGCAGTGAATCAAGTAGATGGAAGCTAATTCATGTATTTCATTGTGGTGTCCAGCTGAAGTATGTAGTGATGGTTAAAGATGAGTCTCTGTCAAAATCATTGGTTTGCCAGAAATTAAATTGCATGATGAAACCTCCTCAGCAGTGTCATCCTCTTGTAGAGGCAAGTTTGGTGTTGGACATGTTTTTAATTTGAGAGCTGTAAAATATTACCTTCAGTCAACTTGACAAGCATCATTCTTCCAACATTTAGTCTTCAAACCTACAAATGCCAGCAGCAAGTACCCTATAAATCTTCAAAGATGAGCAGTAGGTAGGACTTGCTTAATTCTCTTTCTATCTTTGCTGAGCTGCTGTCCTTTACTTTTCTGGTACAGCTACTTAATTTTCCTCCCTAGCATTACTAGTTGCCAAGATTTTACTATAATTTTTTTTTTTTTCTCTCTTGAACAGTGAAAAACAATAGCCATGTCACAGTGACGCAGCACTAACTCCAGACACCAATCCTTGTGATGCCATGGCTGAGTTACTGCAGGTAGAATACTGCTGGCTGCTGGTGGCTGTCACAGGGGTGACACGGGAGGCCCGGGATGGCTGCCTGGGCTGGCAGAGGCTGATGCCCATGGCAATGGGGAGTGGCTGCTTCTCTTTTGCTGCTTCTCCTGACTAATACATCTGGGTACCTGGACAGGGGTGAAACCAGACCATGTCACTGTCTCACCCTCTACCTCCTCTGACACTCTGTTGGAGAATGTTGCAAGTTTCTGAAAGGATATTGACCTGAGGATAAGAAAACACACACAGTCCCAGTCTGTACACTATCAGGGTTCTAGAGACGCCTGGAAAATCTTCACAATCCTGGATAAAGGGAGCTCCACCCTACTGTCCCTCTCTGTATGCATCATGGTCCTACAAGGAGCTGAAAGCTTCCCCAGAGCCATGGATAAATGCAGCTACTCATCACCCACCTTCTCTGAGTGAAACTTGCTGTAAAGTTTCTGATTCTTAAACCCATTATCAGTTACTCATCACCCACCTTCTCTGAGTGAAACTTGCTGTAAAGTTTCTGATTCTTAAACCCATTGGCTGGGGTTTTTTTGTGTTTTTTGTGTCTTTTTACTGGAAAACTTTTGAGCCTTTTCCTTTTGCATAGCAATTGCACAAGCCTAATTTTTTAATGAAAAATCCCCCACTGCCAGGCTTTTCTATACAGATCAGGTCCTCAAGGGACTCACCTTTCAATATCTTTCACCCTAATTTCTATTTTCCTTTTTAGTCATATCTTTCTAGTTGGATAAAGCAACTTGTTACCTGACAGAAAAATTGATTTTTTTTACCCTGTAAGTTGAGACTCTCTTGCTGTTTCCTTTTGTTTCATGCTCTTTATTTAGTGAGAAAGGGCAGGTTAGGGACTGTGACCTGAGTAACTGAAGGCTGTTTTTGGAAAATCTGCTGAAGACAAAAAATAGGCAGGTTTTTTTTTCTTTTATTAATCCAGACCAGAAATTACTTTGTTATATGAGGAAACACTGTAGTGGAAGTGAAGATCACTTAGAATATAGTTGTACCATGTGGAACTTTTCTCCCCTTTGTTAAAGAAAGGTATTCAATAAATAGCATAAGGTAGGTAAAATAACTGGAAAATTATGCTGTAACAGAGGCAACACTTTCTTGAGGATCTGATGGTATGGCACAGAGATTTGCCCTAATTGCTGTTGGAAAATGATGCTGTAACAGAAGCAACACTTTCTTGAGGATCTAAGGTATGGCACAGAGATTTGCCCTAATTGCTGTTGTACTTTTATCATTCTTAATAATTTTTTATGCTATTCCATTTTTTTCTGGGGAGTTCCAACCAAGGTTAGTGTTTCAAAACTTTTTATATACAAAATGTATAAGATTGTCTCACATATTGCAAGTGCACATGGGAGTTCAACGCAGCACTGACATTAATGATAATATCACAGAAAGATGTTCACAGTGGTCCTTATAACCAACCCCTATCATAGCACTCTTAAATTTAGCAGAAGAAATTTACTCCAAAGAATAAACACTCTTTATTCAAGCCTGTCACTGAACTAAATTCATAGAGATTCCTCTCTTTAAACACAGAGGTCTTGGCCTGCTTTCTTTGGCAAGATACTGCCACGAGTAACATGGAGTTAAAGATATAAAATTAGAAGAAAACATTAATAAAAATAATTGAAATATAAGACTTGCATTTCACCAAAACTGGTAAACCTTTCTATCTTTATGCTTTTATGTAAAGAAGAGTTTATCAAGATAAATCATTTAATGTTATTGAGATGGTGTTAGGAAGACAATAATTGCCTTTTTAAGGAAGCAAAGGAATAAAGTTAATTTAGGTAGACTAAATCTGCTCCCATCTTTTGCCCTTGTATTCCTGCTTCTTTGAAGCCAAAGCAGTAAAAACCTATTTGCCAAAAGAAAGGAAAAATTCCTGCAAAGCAAGAAAACGTAGCTCTACTCTTCTAATGTCTCAGAGAGAATAACTGTATTGAAAAAATTCTCAGGTTATCTCTAATCAGCCAGCACAGATGTTAGAAGTGCTTTAATTGTGTTAGCACAGTACTCCCCCAGGTCTGTTCTCCTGTCTGAGCAATACCATAAGCCCAGGGAAAGCTCCTTATTAACACAATTGCACTTCTCTCAGGCTGAGCCAGCCGGTTCACATTTAGTTGATATTTTACAAAATCTAGGCTTAAATTGACTTTGACTTGCTGTTGGAGAAGAAGTGCAGAGAAGCACAGACACTGATGGATTTTGGCAGAGGGTGGGAAAAACAAATTTCATAAACAAGCAGGCTTGGTTCCAGTCTGAGTGACAATGAGAGTCTCTCTTGCAAGGATTCTTCCAGCAGCACCTTCAACTGGACCAGGAGACACTCCCCAAAGTGCTGTTCTCTTCAGTTGTTATAGTCAGCTGAACCATGGTCCTGAGTGACTGCTCTAGCACAGGCATGATCCATCACTGAGTACATTAAACTAAATAAGAAGCATATCCTAGATATTCTCTCTGCATAAGATTGCCCTACACAGTCATTTCAACAGCTGAGGAAGCACTGTCTTTGGGATGGCCCAATTCTTCACACAGGATATTTATCTGCACACTAAAGATGCGTGCAGACTGAGAAAATTATTATTACAAATGGCTGCTACATCTCAGAAATTTACTTTCAGTTTGTCTCTTGATGCTTGAATGCTTCTCTTAGTTTCATCATGTCTTACCCAAAATACATCTTTGTCATACAGGCACTGCCAGAAGTCAGGCTGGTTTTTTTTTCATATGGCTTTAGAAAAACAGTTTTTCTTAAAATTATGTTTTTAAATCCCAAATTTTGATAGTACTGTGTACATGCCTTTAACTTCTATTGAGTCTGACAATTTTATGTAGGAAGCTGTGCTATGATCTGTCTATGATGATAAAGCCCAGGCTTCTGCTTAACAGTATTTACTGTTCTCTTCCCTAATTCCTGTGTGATCTATCCACTTCAATATGGAATTTGGTTCAGAAAGTATTTTAGTTTTAGTAGTCAAACCCAGAAGTCAAACCCAGAAATTGGAAAATGGATCTCAACAATTCCTTTCCTTGAGTTACTCAATATAGCAACAAGGTTATCTTGTCCCAAAATTGGTTGCCTGTCAATTTGCACTGTTTCACTTTCACTTGAGTCAGAAGGAATCTGGTTAATGACTACATTTTCATTTTCTGTTACTTCTGGCTTCTCAAACCTATTTAAATTCAGATATTTACTTAGCTTTGATATGGATTTATGAGGCTTTTGTTGTGGCAAAAAAATGTAGAAGAATAATTTTTCTCTCAACAATTTGGTTGATACATATTTGATGCAAGCATTTTGACAATCCACAGTGAAACACCTGCATTAGATTCAAATGACTTTTGAAATGCTGAAGTTCTTAAAAAAATGCAAATATACTGTTATGTGCTGTTTGCCATGTACTTCTACCTGGGACATGCTCAGCATGTAATTTTAAAGAAAGCACATTAGCATAATTAACTGTGTAATCTGAATGCCAAATGTATGTCACATCCTGAATCACAGGATGGGTAAGGTTGGAAAGACCACTGGAGGTCACCTGGTCCAACACCCCTGCTCAAGCAGGGTCCTCCAGAGCACCTTACTCAGAATTGTGTCCGAATGGCTTTTGAATGTCTCCAGAGAAGGAAACTCCACAATTTCTCTGAGCAACCTGTTCCAGTGCTCAGTCGCCTACACAGTTAAACTCTTCCTCATGTTTAGGTGGATCTCCTCTTGTTCCAGTTTCTGCCCATAGTCTCTCACTCTCATTGCTGGAACCACTGAGAAGAGCCTGGCTACATCCTCTTGGCACCCTCCCTTCAAACACTTTTATACATTGATAGTATCGCCTCTCAGTCTTCTCTTCAGGCTAAAAAATATGGACTGCTTCATGAATTTGCATATCATATCATATCATATCATATCATATCATAATCTCATCACTAATGTTACTTTTTTTCTTCTCCTGATTTATTTTTTCTGGAAAAGTAAGATGGTTACAGTCTCCACATAACAAGCATTTTGGCTGAGAAGTCCCACCCAGCTGGATCTTCCCTAGCCTTTTCATTTTTTCTGGCACATGGCAGCAGATGTGGTTGCTATCCAGCTGATTAAAATTACCTTTACTTATAGAGTGAACCAATCAGTATCTCTATTTGATGTAGAGAACTGCCATTAAAGAACATTAGTTATACAATTTACCTGTGCAGAATTTTAGAAGATTGTGTACATCCTGCCAGTTTGGAAAATTAAAAGAAAATATGATACTTCTGTTTCCACTGTTTTACTAACCCATATCAGTAAAGCTGTTTAACAGCTTTGTATGGTAGAAATCAGACAAGAACAGATACACAGAAGAGTTTTATTTGAAAGCTGCCTTTCAAACGTAATCCCAGAAAAAAGGGGTGAAATTTACCAGTCAAAATTACATTTAGCATAATTTTAAGACATCCTTCTTACTTCCTTGTTCCAGAAAGACGGAAGTCTCACACAGGTCCTATATTATCTGATAAATTATGTTCAGGTGTCTCAGATACTCCAGGATGTCTAAAAGGCCATTAAAGGCCTAAGAATTCAACTCCAAGTGTTCCTTGCACTCTTGGTATTATACTACAATATAATTAAATTTTAATTGAAACTTAATATAATATCATTGATTATATTTTTATTTTTGTCTCCATTTTCACATATTTTGTTATTTTTAACTTCTTGTTGGGGAAAAGATTAAAGTGTATACTGAGGCAGAAGCAACTGGTGTATAAAGCCCACAAAGCCAGAGCAGAACTTTGAGCAGACCATGCATGTCTAGTCTTCTACAGTAGTCATTCTTGAACTTTGTTTTGTTCAACAAACTTCAAGCACCAAGATACATTTAAAAAACCTATTCTAAAGTTTTTCAGGAAGCCTTAAACATTCTTAATCATATCCTTTTGGATTTCTTTCCTTGAACTCCTTGTCTTTTTTCCCAGGCAGGTAAATGAGGAGGTAAGACCTTACTTGTTCATGGTATACCCAGTCTACTGACTTGGACTCACTTTCTTTACAAAATGACATTGATACCAAGCAATGAAGTCTTAATAATAACCTCTAAGACTTCTGTCCACACATGCAAATAAGCAAGCAGTTACCTCTCCTTGGCTTTCCCAGAGTGGATCAGCATTTGGAGGAAGAGGTTATCACCAGCTGCTCAGAATTTATTTAATTCACTATCACTGCTGAGCAGCTTCCTGTGGATCTTCAGGAAGAATGAAATGAGGCATCTACTTGCAATGTAGAATTCATTATCCACTCTTTCTTCAGAGCACCGCAAATCAGCCAGGAAAGGCCAATGTCAAATCATCTGGGGTACTTAGCAGACCACCAAGAGTAAGAACAATAATCTGTCCCAAAGTAATCATTAAGGAGTTTGCTGAATGGAGAATGTGTTACTTTAAATCAATTTCAATACTCCTTTTTGCAGACACAATTGTAGGTGGTAGTACTGAGTGCATATAGTTCCAAAATAATGATTTTCAAATTAATTTCAATTATTTGTTTTTGAGGTTTTGTACAACTGCCAAGAAAAGAGCACTTTCCCACAGGATTTTTGAGTTGCATCTGAAGCGTGGATAAACTCTACTGTGTGCAAGTACTGCATATAAATTAGCAATCACATCTTAAAGCAGTGGAGAGAGAAAGGACCTTTTAAAAAGGTATATTTATTTTATCAGCAGAATATTATCTCAATTGTCAACAAGTTAATAATTTTTACTATAAAATTTATCTATGATGTATTTTTCTCATACTTTTTGTGGAGACAAGCTGAAAGAGCATTTTCTCTATACAGCCAAGATGCATGCATTTTAAAGAGGAACAAGTCTAAGAGCACAAATCTTTCATCAAAAGATTGTTTCTGTTTTATTGACTCCACCCCAACCCGATAATCGAAGAAGAAAGAAGAGTGCTGGAACTCAGAAATGAAAATGTATTTGGGATTGTCCAGGAGAACAAACTCACAATTGTGGTTTCATTGTTGGGTCATTTGGCACATGCTGTCGATATGGTCAAAGCACCTGGCTGCATGGGTGAATGTGGAGTTATCCTGAGCTTGGTTTTGGTTTGTTCAGAGCACCCTTATCCAAAGCCTGCATATCTACAGTTACCACTGTGTCTTCACAATGGTAATTGCAGATTACTGGTCACACCTCACTCCTATGGAAAGGATTGTGATAGCCCAACTATCAGAGAGGTGGGGAAGTGTGAAGGTGTGTCTGGAACACAGGCTTGACACACTGGAGAAAAAAACTGGCTCAGGAGAAAAAAACAGGCCAGCAGAGAGTGCAGAGAGCCTGAGTTACTACAGACCAAGGAGCAAATGACAATAGATGAATTTTCCTGTCAGAACATGCACGGTTTGGGCAGGCAATTCAGCTTTCCTGAACATCACCCTGCTAAGCACATAGCAAATAAAAAACATGTCCCAGGATTGTGGCATGCAGTAATTGCAAAAGAGTGAATAAAAGGGCTGCATTAATATTTCTTCTATTTTGTACGGCCTCTTCTATGTTGTACAGTTCTGTATTTTACAAGCTATTTCTATGGGAATCTTATTTTCAGGTCATATGTAAGCACTATATGAGCAAGCAGTAGGCACAGTTAAACATGTAAATCTATTTAAATTTGAATAACATTGTAGAACATCAAAGGAAATATTTCATGAGTAAAGTTTGTCATGGTTTAAAATAGGAAAAGCACTCTACATTAAGATTTCCAGTTTGATTGTTTTGCTTTCAGTCATCAGAATACACACAAGTTTTTCTACTTGTAGAGCAGTTTTAAAATTAATGTGTTATGAAAGTAAAATTATTTTGCTGCACTTTGCATACTTTTCTTCTTATCCAAGAGCCTTCTGACAGCCACCTAATACCAGCTAGATTTTCAAGTGTCCCTTATTGCAGATAATTGGAAGCATCTGCTCCATTGTTAAAATGTGCACTCCTGTGCTTACAGCTGAAAACTGTGATCTCAGCATATCCAAACATCTCTTCATCTTCCCAGCTTCAATATAATTTTCTAGTTCTGATCATGTCCTGGAGTAAGGAGTTGGTTATTCTAAGTAGTTATTCCTTGATTTATGTCAATTTGAAGAAATTGCAGAACTGCTGTAATTTTCAAGTCAATTGTTCCTCCTCACACCACCTGTGAACTAAAAAGGATGTGCTTTCCAAAAGATATTCAGTTCCTGCTGCTCAGTTGTTGGTTCCTTGGCCATTTCTGAATTTTTTTTACTGAAGCATCTTGGCTGTTACACCATCAGCAATTCCATGGCACAGAAGACGTCGAGTGTTGGAAATGATCAGTGTGGGCATGTCGTTCCCTTCAGTTTGTGAGGATCCTCTCAGGCTGACTGCCCAACATACAATCCAAGAAAAAGAGATTCTTACACATTGAAAGGGCCCAGCAGACTTATACCTGGTACTTCTTTATTCAGCTCTTGCTGGTTACAAGGACCAAGAGCCCGACTACAGGGACTGTCTCGATGAGTGTGTTCAGCTTGTGACAGGTCTAGTAAAAGTGGTAAAGAGTGGAAGAGGGTCTGCAAATCTTCAGCAGAGGTTGGTATTCATTCCTGTCACTTCTTTTGCCTATACACAATAGTTCCTGTTCAGAAAAGTTCAGATACAAAATATATGAGTTGCTGGTGCAAGACAGCATTGTGCAAAGAAAGTACTGTTAAGAGAACTTGGAGATTAGTGTAGCTCTTTTTTTCCTGCACTTGATAAGTATTATAGACATTCTAACAGATTTCAACATTCCCCCATAAATACACATCTTATGTCTTACTTGATAATGCATTTTTTACATTGAGAATCATTAAGATTCTTAATTTGTGTCTACAAGAAAATGAGGTGTCAGGTGTCCAGGTGTCCCAGAAAAAAATTGTCTCCTAGAAAACCAGCTGGTCTAGTAAGTGACTCTGCTCAGCCTGAGGTAAAGTCTCACTCCCTGAGCTCTCCCTGCTGACTCTGAAGAGAGCTCAGACATCTGTATCTAAAATCATAACACCCATAAGTATCTAGCTGGGATGGGTTGTCTTCATTTGCAAACTGAAGGACTCCCTGAATCTCCTGTTGCCATTGCACTGAAAGAGATATGCTTTTTAGGCCTTAATGGTGCTGCACATGAGTGCTTGGGGTACTCTTGTCAAAAGTAGGGGACAGTGTGGGATTTCTTATTTCTTATTTCTTATTCCCACTACTGGTCACTTATTTATGAAGCAAAGATTAAAATGCCATTTCCTTTTTCCTTCCCATAATCCTGTTATAAAACATTACCCTTTCTACCATCCTCTCTTTCTCTTTAGATCATCATCATTTTGAAGCTGCTAACACATACAGAGTTGTTTTCCTTAGTTTGCTTAATGACTTCTGTGCTGCAAATAGCAGTTTAAAGGGTGACTGTAAACACAGTGGTATTGTAGCCTGAACCCCAACCAGACCCCTTTTTGGCAAGCATCCAAGCTTGGCCTCCCATCCCTTTACACTCTTGGAGGTTCCCACTACTTCCCCCACAGATTCTGTGCTATCTTCCTTTAACTTTCCCTTTTAGCTTAAACACTTTCACCATTCCTTTCATGAGTACCACAACACTTTGAATCCAATACCCCTCAGAGCCCTTTCCCTGTAGCCAGCATGTGCTGACACAATTTTCTTTTTCTTGAAAAAAAATGTGACCCCTTTTGTGAACTTGTTCCTGCAAAGAACATTTCTGCAAAATAAGATTTGTTAAAAGCTTCAGCCTGCTGACAGATTTTAGCAAGCAGCTTTTTTCTTGGATACTTTTGCCAACAGTCATGCCTGGTGCTGGGCAAGGCTGGCTCACTGATTGCTCTACATAGCCAAAAACTGCACAATTAATGTAAATCAGGCAAGACAAAATGCATTCTGGTGAGAAAGGGTAAGTCTACACAAGTAGATGGCTGCAGATGTAGTACATGTCCAGTCTGAAAGCTTTATCTGATATATTCTGCTTCTTAGAAAGGTCTGACATCATATGAGCTTGGCTATCTGATGTCCACTAAAACAAGGAGTCTCTATCAAAAGAAAATACATCAATCTAAACAATGAAAAGAAAACTACATTCATCTATAAGTTTTATTTAATTTTCCTTTTGTATTATCTAATTGTCCATCTCCAGTTCTTCCTTTTCTTCTGGACATGAAATAAAATTTTCTATTCTGAATTTTCTCTGCTATTTGATGTTTTTTGTTGTTGTTGTTGTTGTTGTGGTTGTTTTTTGGGTTTTTTTGTTGTTTTTTTTTTGACAAAAATCTAGGCAGGTCTAGCAGCCACTTTTCTGAGAAGTAAACTAGTACTTATTTAAGGTACTTTAAACTTCAGTGCACCAGACTTTCTAATAGCCTCTGCAATTTGAATACAGAAGGAGATAAGATGTGGTTAAGCCACCAGGCTGATAGAGACATGGTATCAAATCAGGTTCAAAGGTGATCAAAAAAGTAAACATGAAGACTTAGAAGGCTCAGAATTGCAGTCCTTACCTATCACCAAGTCTGTTAATCACTCCCAATTTCTTCTTCACAGCTTGTCTAATGGTTAGCAATATCAGACCACCAGTCTTAGTTTGAAGAAAATGTCAGCTTAACCCAAGCAGAGCATTTAATAGCTAAGTGGCTTTTCTTGAGTAACAACTCACACTTGTAAATTAATCATGCTGCAACAGTCTCACTCTAGGCTAACTCCACATACCAATTTAACTCATTTTCCATGTTCTGAATGTGGAAACATTAAATCTAGGTCAATATTTTCAGCAAATTCAATAAATTATTCACCGAGTCAATTATTTTCTCAAGATATTTTGTACCACAAATTTTCTACCTGATACCACACAACCATTTTAGTATTCAAGGGAAGAAACCATTCTTATCTGCAGAAGGACTGTGCAGTCATGCATCTTAATTCAGGATTTAACATCATTAGGTATAGCATAGCAGGAGGGAAGCAAATTTCACCCCACCATACACTTGATTATCTTCAGACTGCGATGTACTTGTGTCTATATCTGCTTATTCATGAAGTCAAGAAGGTGAAAAACCTCCATTAATGCAATAAAAATTGTATATTCCTAGAAGCAAGTCATTAAGTAATTTGTCTGACATTGGCTGGAAAGTGTAATATAGCTTCAGATGACTTGCCTGACCCTGTAAATCAAAATATACTCATGATTTAACAAATCCTATTTTTTTTGCTTATTTCCCTTTTGATTTTTGCAGTTTACATGTAGTATTAGTAAAATCATACCAAAGCAAAAGAAGTTAAAAAGGGATAAGTCTCCTGTCTTCCAGACAGAGGCTTCTGAGAGAGGTGAATTGTAAGAAAAAGTTGAATGAAAGATATGGATATTTGACACTCAAAGGTGAATATGCGGTTCTGAAAATAAGGGCTGGGCAGGTGAAAGAAGGACAAAAAATGCAGGCAAGACACAAAGAGGTGTTTTTCAGGGAGCAATCCCGCCAGCATGGGGAGAAGTGGATTTAGACACACTGTCATAAAAAATTCACGGAGCTCAACTATAGTCAATCCAAAGTTAAAAGGAAACCTTCCAGTGAGATCCTGTCAAAACTGACATGCTCAACATTCTACTCCTGACAAAGCCAGCCCCAGCAGCTGTACTGGTGACGAACGGCTTGAAGCGAGGTACTGCCATGGAAGTCTCTGTCGCGTTGGCCAAATGATGCTCATGGGCTGTGGCAGGCAGTGAGGAAACTGGCAAAGGTGTCCCACTGTGTCTGTCAAATTCACCTTCCCTTCTCCCTTAACGGTTCCTTTTGCTTTTCATCACTGTCATGGCCATGCTCCAAAACAGGTCCTCTTCCTCAGCTGCACTCTGAGAAAACTCAAGAGTGTCATGCATTGCAGGACCACACAGTCAGAACCTTCACTCCCACTCACTTCCAAAAATTAAACCTTTCTCCCTCTCTGCAGCCTTGACCTGATAATTGTGCTGGTGGGAGGAATAAACTGTTAGTGCTGCTCCACTGAATTTGGATTTTAAATGTTCAGCATGCCATTCATTAAAACTGTAATTATTAATAGTTTTTGGGTTTTTTGTTTTTTTGTTTTTTTTTTTGAAGGCATTGGTGTCACACTTCTTTTTTTTTCACAGCTTTAATCTCATGACTAAGCAACTGCCAGAAAGAAGAGACACTCTTTTCATAGTGGAAAACATTTTGATGTGTTTTAGCAGAATTTTTCATCTTCAAATTTAACAATTCCAAAGAGCCCTGTTTTTAATGGGTTTTACAGTTATGTTGACTAATGTACAGAGGAGAGAGTTCAAGTAACAACTATTTCCAAATAAAATTAGATTCTGCTGAAATTAGAATCTGTGACTTAGCCCTGAGTCTTTTTCCCCAAGCCATTCAGTATCAGAGATTATCTAATTATATAATATTTTACACAATAAATGCAAGCATTGTGCTTTTTGGGCATCTTTTTTATCTCTATTAGAAGAAGCTAATTAGAATGTATTTTTCATATGCGGGATGAATATGTACTATATGTACCCAGATACATGGTGTTGAATGTTAGGGTGATTAACAGTGGTTTAATGTACAATTAGATTTTTTTTTTTATTTGAATGTCATTGGTAACAACATTAATAGTGTACAAGGTTTTCCATTAACTCACTGAGATTTTGGGATGGTGGACTATTAATTCAAAGGTATTTTCCTTCTGAGGACCTAAGACCATACAAAAATCCTAGTGTGGCCTCATTCTTGATTGTCACCCAAGTACTTTTCTAATGCAGATATTAATCTCTGAAAGAAGTCAGCAGATGCATCATGTACCAATTCTTCCTGAAGCATGGACACATCATGAGCCACATGGCAAATGCTTAATAGGATTTCAAGTACATTTGCAAAGCAGACTGTTAAAAGCAGTTTGTTGCATTTAAATGGCATAAAAGGTTGAGTTTATTCTAAGCTCTATACTATGTATGACATTTGGAATTTAACACAAAAGAAGAGGAACAAACTAGAAGATAGTTCTGGTACTTATTTTTAGATGGAAGAAATCCTTAACACATTGAAGCTTACATGACAGGGCCATTTCCTGTTGCAGGACACTCCCATCAATAATGAGAGAGAGATTGGGAAAGCCAAAGATGAGAAATTAAATGCCTGAAACACTTCTTTTGGAGAGCAGGACAGGAAGTGGTGAGAACAGACATTTATTTTTATACTGACTGTCTCGGTTCTAGGGAAATGAGAAAACGCAGTGTGAGTTGTATTGGCAAGCAGTGAGTCATTGATTCACTTCGTTGATAAAAGTATGGAAAAAGTATCCCTCAAGGAGGAAATAAACTGTTGAATTTGTAGCTTTACTGGCAGCAGGGGCAAAATTCTTTTTCTGCAGCTCTATTGTTGCACCACATGAAACACTGTAAAAATTATGAATTTAAATACATAATGGAAAAGACATAATAAAGGAATGACAGCGAATCAGCTCTATTTCCCCTATAGCCTTTTTTATTTTATATTTGTGATGCCTGAATTAGTGTTTTTACGAGTGGCAGTACACAATATCCCAGTTTCACAGTAATTCTACTGAGTGCTGAAAATATTTGCTGAATAAGATATCTTTTAGAAAAATATATAAAAGCTATAGGCAGAGCTCCCCAACGGCATAACTCACATGTAAAGATGCCTCTTATGTGTTTTTTCTCGCCACCACTTGAATCCCCTACAGCTCCTTACAACCCTAATATAGTGCTTCCTACCCAAGAAGCTCAGCTGGAGACCTGCTGAATAACAATTTTATGGGCAAAAGAAGAAACATCAGGAGCAGCTGGTGTTTGCCACCGAACCAGGGAATGGGGAGTATCAAACTGCACCCATGACCCACTGCCTCTTGGAGCCTGTGTCTATCCTTTCTTCTGTGTGGCTGAAACATGGCTCTGCTAACTGTCACCACAGCCTGGGGTCCCAATACCACTTCATTAACCTTATTTGCAACCTTGAAATCCAGAACACACCATTAGATTATCCAGTTTGAACCTTCTCAAGGGTTTGAACCAAGAGAGAAAAAAAATTGTTGTCTGCCCCACCTCAGGCTTAGTTGGATGGTGTTTTTCTACAGCATTTCAGAGCTGTCTAAGCAATTCAGGACACAGAATTTGACATGGGGGTTATTTCTTGCTCAAAAAAATGTTTACTATTGATGCTGAAGTCTTTCTTTACCACATAACAATAGTGAAAAAGTAGCTAGAAATAAAAAAACCCACATCCCAGACACAGAGAGAGAGAGGAGAAGAAAAGTGAAGGGAATTATCGATATAATCAGTGCTGCAGACATGGAGCTGTTCCAAACCTGTATCAGGGCAATTGGTCATTCAGCTTGAATTTGGATTTGTCAGGAGCACAGAGCCTAACACATCATTCACTGAGAATACACTGTTCTTGTTACACTGACTGCATTTTTAGAAAAGTCAGCATTTTTCCGTAAGAAAACTTTTACAGATGCTCTAGGGTATTGAAGAATACCAGCCTTGCCAAAAGAGAAGCCTTAGATTTCTTGTTATTCCTAAGCTCTGACTCCTCAGAGTAGCATCTTTCATCTTTCAAACAATTTTCTTGTCAAAATGTGACTTTTTGAGTAGGGTTTTTCCCCTTCTGTCCAGTTGCTTTTACATTTTTATCCTTCATATTGAAGGAAAAAGTTTTATCTTGGATCAGCACAGGTCCCTTTATGTTTTGCTTTCTATTTCAGCAGCATGTTGTATTTAATAGGAGACATTTCCAAAAAGGCTGAGGGTCAGGCTTTCAAGTTTGCACTTGACTGCTGCATGTGTCTGAACTGAACATCCACTCAGACAGTCATAAAAATTCTCTTCAGCAGACTGAGCATGGCCACGCAACACAATGCTGCCTTGCAAATTCCCAAAGAAAACCCTAGTGAGCAGAACAGCCTTTGGGAGTCAAATTCAGGATTTCTGTGCCTTTGTCTGGACAATATGATCACACCCCTGCCACAGCAACTCAGGTCAGCATTGCACTGACACCATGGCATTGTCCCCTGCAGGTGGGGAACTTATGTCCTGACTTAAGGCTAGCATGGAAGGGGCACTTTTCCTTTGAGCTTTCCTGCATTTTGAAAGAGTGTGACTTTTGTAACAAAGCTCACATTCTAATCTCTCATTCTGGTCTTGAAGGTTGCATGGCAGCTGTGGTCTTTACACATGCCTGATCAGCATTTTACACACAATCTTTCTTAGATATGACGGCAGTTTCTGTTAAGGTTAATGTGCTTCACCAGCAGCCTAACTCAAAATTCCCAGTTCATACTTGTTGGATACTTTTATTACTATTTTGATTAAGACTGAAAGTAAAATTTTCAACTGGCATACTAGACTCAAACCCATCACTTGCAAAGTAAACAGATTTTAGGTCCCAAATTATTGAATGAAGTTCTCCTCAGGGAAGTTTTCTTTGCCATTTCCTGAAAAATATGCCAATTATGTTTTGCAGTGGACGCCCTGTCCACAACAGATTTGTTATGGCATGTTCTGAATTTTTCTGCATTTCTGCTCCTATCCATGTAAAAAGATCAACTTATTTTGCACAATGTATCCACAAATAAAAGCAAAACCTATGCATTCTATAAATCATCTGACGTTCCAACAGTGTGCTGTTTTCTGACTTCGGATGACTCACTGTCATATTCATTTGTTAGCTTGTTCATCTATTAAATGTAACACGCTTCATGACAAGTGACCCATTTAATTTTCAATTCTAATTATGCCTTTTTGGACCCTCCTAGTTCAATTTTCCTAGTCTTAGTGCCAAAGGTTAATGTCTTAAAATTAGATATCTAAACAGAAGTGGGACATAGGCACTGCTAAACAAGTAAAGCAATTATAATTGTGCAGCTTTAAGCACTTATTCTACTAACTTTCTATAAATAAAACTTTCCTCAAAGGTTTCAGCGCAGATCAATTCTGAGCTAATATTAACTATAAAAGTTATTGTCAAATTCAACTAATTCTGGAGTTATGAGCAACAAGGCAATTACCATAGAATTCTACAAAATGCAAATTTTTTAGATATTTTGTTCAAGTTAGAATACATGATCCAGGTATTATATACAAACAGACACAGAATAAAACCACAAAGAACATTTTTAGATCATATATTCTTGCTGATTAGCACATCTTGACTAGCACATATTGATGGAATGTGATCACTGATGCTATTACAAAACACTTTCATAGTGTTCAAGACTGTTGATGTTTGGCAAGCTCTGTAATTGCTTTAATGTTTTATAGTGATAGTATTGCATTGATTTCTTTTTCATATTTTTCTCTTCATTATCAAACTTGGGGATCTATTACAGCTTCTTTACTATTTGTGTCCAACAGCTTTCAAGATCGGTGTGCCTTTCCTCTCATTCTACACATTTGGTTTTCAGCTCTTCCACCTCTCTCCCAAGGCCAGTGTAAACAAACAATTTCTGAGGCCATGGAGGCTGTGTAAAATGTCTGAATGACAAAGTAATGAACACTCTTTGTGACTGGAGTCAGCACAAGTGTTTATTGCTAAGCAACAAAGACTGATGTCAACGAGTTTTGCCAAATGCAGATGGTGAGTAGGTTTGTTGGAAAAATTAAATCACTCTAACATAACTCTTTACAGCAGATACTAATATCATAGAAATAAAATGCACTCAACTGGTCGGAGTGAAGCACTCCACAGAGAGGAATGAGGTTAATTTAATAATACTTTCTGAGGGCTCAGCCTGTGTATTATGGAGTTGCTCATATGTGAAAATATTCCTAACCCATCTCAGCAAGATTAAGGAAGGAAAAGCATCTGCAAAGCTGTCCTAAAGTGCCTGCCATCTCCAAAGTTGTGCTTCAGAATGTTGTTGTGAACAAAGGAAGGGCACAATACACTGCACCTGGCTGCTGGGGAGGTGGTGTTTGGAATATGCAAATACAACATCACTGGACACTTCAGACTCTCACAGCATAAACAACTTTTAGTGCTGTTCAGCAAATGCCTTACTTAGTATTGTCTCTCTGAACAACTTGCCAGGTGTGACTGGTGGGCTGAGATTGATGATTATGTCACTGTAAAGCTGAATCTCTTCCCTGAGGGGAATGTCCACCAAATTTCTTTTATCCTTGTTTGAGACCAGATCTGTCACAGTGGAGAACACACTCATTTATCTGCTTTGAGCACCTTCAAAAAAGCACAGTAATCTTTATGCACATCCTTTAGGCAGAGCTTAATGTCAAAATCACATGCAATTTTCCTTCTTCCCATAGACAGTGCACAAAAGTGGAACATGAAACTGAATAGGTGGTAGTTCGCTCTTAAAGAATATGCAGGGAATTCTGTTCTGGCTCAGCCAAACTGCTCAAATAATTTACTCACCCCTGGTGCAAACCGCACCAGAAAGCAGCTACTCCCTTCCCTGGAAGTCCACATATCTTGCTCACCCTTTCAAAACAACCTGCTTGTGATGTCTTAATTTTTAGCTTTCATATTTTTTAGATGCTCTACTGCCTTAGTATGCCACTCTGAACTTCATATAGAGTGTTAGCAAGTTCTCGTCACAGTTTAGTTCAACAAAGCAATCCTTTTCCAGCCTGAGAACCAAGGACACAGTTGCAGCTTTAGGCTCAAGAAGTGTAAACAACAGCAGTGAATTGAGGAGAGCAATCTGGGAGGATGGGACTTCATAACCTGAAGCTGTAATTGGACAATTGACCCCAATATGTAAATGGATCAAAACTCATAAAAGAGTGAAAACTCATGACCAGTCATCCCCATTGCATCCATCTTGGGTCCATCTTGGGCAGAGCCCTGGCTGGGTCTTGTGCTGCCCAAGGTGTATCCTTTGAAGGCCTTTCAATAAATACCTACTTTATTCCTTTAGCTCTGTCTAGCCTCTCTTCTAGGTCAGCCTCTCCAGGCATCACTTGAACTCACCTTGGAAGTTCAGTTCTGCTGCCCTAATCACAGATGCCAGTCATGTTCTGTATAAAGAGACTCAATGTTCAGCCTAGAATTTCTGCTAATTCCCTAAACTGGATGGTATGGAAAAAAAGGCATATTCCCATGTTCTCAGCCTCCACAACGAGTGAGTCACCCTTGCTGGCCTGCACCAATCCTTACATCGGTGCAGAGCCTGGAATAGTAGCCTGTAGTAGGATAAGTACACACAGCAGTGTGGTGATGGCAATAAAGTAAACACACACACGCACACACATGTAACCAACCCTACATCTTGTTGTAGAAAGTGGCTTAATTTGCTTCAAAGTAAAGATGTTGCACCTCCGGCAACTCATTAAACAAGTCTCTTGCGTCTGAATGAAAAATGTAACGTGCATGAAAATTACTATCTTAACTTGAGTGAAAGAAAGATCAGCCAGAGCTCATGTGGGACTCAGCTGGGAAAAATTATTTTACTTGCAGCTATTTTAATTTCTTTTAGCTGTGTTAGACAACCAGTCAAATTGTACTGTACAGTTACAACATAAAGACATGAGTGGCTGCTTAGAACTAGGTAAATTCAGCTAAAAAAAGACATTAACCTATTTTGAACAGTGATTGCACTGGCAAAGATTTTAGGAAATGCTGTAATTTTGTGACTTGCTTTACTTTTTTATATATTGTAAGTGTCTTGGGCTTTTTCAAGAGTTTGGATCTACTTATTCAAGGTCAGTTGCTCTGCTTGCAAATGTTTATAAACTGGAGAGAATAAGTGATATTTCAGGACTTAGGTTATTAAAAAATGGTTCACTTTTGCAGTTCACTGCTGAACATTTGACCACATGGCTTCTGGCTTCTGGTGTCTCATCAGGCAAGCAAAAATGGTGAAGTAGTGAAAATGGTAGTGACAAATGCATACCAACTCAAACAACCTCTGAATTGACTTACTGGTTTCTAGAGGCTTTAAAGATATGTTCAGGAATACTGAGTCATTCAAATATTCAGGATATTGTGAGAAACATCAGTTAAGCAATGGAAATTTAATTTAATTTTACCTCTTTAATAAAAAAATTTCTTTATGAATTTGTTTGGACTGGGAGAAAAAAACCCACATTTTTTCAAACAGTCCTAGCCACTGTGCTTTTTCTCTTGATCACCAGGCATGTACACAAAGCCACAAAATTCTGTTTTCTCCACCTCTAATGCACTGCTGAAATATCTAGCACTCATATAATTTAGCTTTAAAAGCTATTAATGCACTTGGTAAAGACAAAAAGTGAAATATGAAATCTTGTCAAGAGTAATGGAAGCTGTAGTTAGTCTCTTTTAATAAATGTTTTTCAGAAACTCCATTTTGTCTATGATAAATGCACTTTTTCAAGTATAGCATTATAGATTTAGTATTGAGAAAAATCTGTTTACAGCTTCTGAATTCTGAACTTTTTATTTAACTGCAGAACATCCAGAGTACACACAAAGATGTCATAAACTTTCCAAGCCCATCAAGGTTGATTTCCCTTGAACTGATCAGACCATCTGCAGATGTGAGAGGACCCTGCCTTTTCCATGTCCATTCTGCTGAGCCTGGCAACAAGGGCTTGAATTAGTATCAAAACATGACAGTGGGTATTAAACATTTAGCATTGTGGGCTTGGATGTTGAGTTCCCACATGCCACCTGAGTCCCTAGACTGTAGAGTGTCCTTTGACCCAACAAATAGGTGCTGGGTGTTCATGAGTAAAGGAGTGACTCCACCAAAGCTCTGGAGACCCCCATGGCCCAGTCACCCCCAACCCTGGGTGTCTGCATTTGGCAGGGGTCGGGGGCATGTGCTCAAAACCCTGAAAGAGGCCTGAGCCTCAACGTCTTAAACCCCGGGAAATTTCTGCAGCCATGGGGCTCCTTGAAATGATTTCTCACCCAGCATGCCCAAAGCAGTCTCTGGTTTCAGTTCCCTGCCACTGTCAGAGGGCTGCAAGCCAAAGGCACTCTCAGTGTGGGGCAAACTCTTTGAAGCTAAGGACTTAGGAAGTCTGTTGTCACACAGGGTGCCCCATAGAGTCCTACTCGCTATAGTCGTTCTCTAAAATAGGTTTATTCAAGTAAGTACAGAATGTTTTAAACTACCTTTTTTCCCAGGCACATTCTGCTGTAATTTGAAGCCTGTATCTCATGCATATTGGTTGTAAGATTGTTACCAAAGGACCTTAAGAGCTTTATGGAACATAGAAATTTGCTGTCATTGTGCTCTGAATGATGAAAAAAAATGGATCTCATTCCAGCTTTTTGAAAGGAAAACCCTGCAGTCCTTGGAAACAACTTGAAATTTAAATTACTATGCTATTATTATTATTATTGTTACTACTATTATTACTACTACTATGTTAAATAGACTTCAGAAATCAAGAGGTAAGTCAAGATGAATAACCAGTCTCAATTTACTAACCCTCCAAACCTAACACAGAACCAAGGCCTTTTTAATTGCAACTACGCATAGGATTAGCTGCAGCCTGAGCTACTCTATAGATCAGGCAACTCTTGTCTAATCAGGTCCCTTTTTATTTGTGTGGTAGTATTGCCCCACAGCTAATGATGTCTCAGCAGACACTACAGCTCTCTTTCAACCAAAAGCAAACATTGTGAAGGCCATTTGAAAATCAAATCTTCCCCTCATTGTAAGGGAGAGTCTGGAAAATACCACTAAGTACAGAAAGAGTAAATACAACTAAAGAGTATTGCAAGGAATATATTTCTTAGGTGTTAATTGAGAACAATGTTGTTATATCATAGTACCCTTATAACAATCTAATACTTTAAAAGACATTAAAATGTTATGAGCTATTAAAGGTCTGACACTGATTTAGTGTATCTTTTGGCTGCCAGCCAGTATTGTTTAAAAGCTGCAAAATTATCCTGTTCTGGTAGGAACACAGAAAATTTCGAAAGCTTTATTTTATTCCCTTTTTTTTTGATGGGTCTACAACATTAATGTGGGTCTGCAATACAAACTGTAGTGTTGGAAAACATTAATACATCTTTCTTGCAGAAAACAGAGAAGATAATTTGAGATTAAAGCTGTTAGCTGCTCCTGACTGTGGCCCCAGAATCCTTCTGGTAAATCTGACTTTAAAATTCAAACTTTCAGCTATATCAGGATGTATCAAATGAAGTGCATTTATTTGGCTCCTTGGATGTGCTGTATATTGAAATGTCTGGTAACTCACTAACAAATTCATATCTTGTCTTTTTAGAGAGATGCAGGAAAATAACAGGCCTCAAAGGAACTACCTTTCAGAACAAACATGTTCTCTCATTGTTTACTTAGAGAAGAAAACAAGGAAAATTAAGTAAAAGCAGATGGCATTTTATGTCAGAAAACCATCTCACAGAATCATGTCATCTAAAAACTCAATAACTCAGTTACGTCTGCTACAGAATTTGTGTTTGCTATTAGGTCCATGAGATCCTGTACCTATTGCTGTGAAAGGTTTGAGGGAAATGAAGTCAGGATGTCACAAAAAAATGGAAGATATTTAATAATCTGTCATGACAAATATTTCCCACCATTTCTTATTGAAACCTTGCTTGACAGAGATCTAGAGATCCTCTTTGACACTCAAGTCAACTTCTGAAGGAAATAAAATACCATAAACAGAGAAGGATGGCAGTATTGATCTTTATGGTGATGAAAATTAGGATACTGAAATGCCAGATATACTGAAATGCCAAAATTTTGATTGACTTTAAAAAACTTATTCTGGGGCTTAAAAACTTTTTAATTCAATCACATAAAAAGGTCAACAGAATTTAGCTGCTCTTTGAAAAAAAAGGACAAAAAATGTCAATGGGTCTTTTATATCTCCTCAAGATTCAGCCTTTAAAAAATTTGCACCTTGTTTAATAATTAGACAGCTATATCATACTTTTATATGTTGTTTGCATGCTGAGAGTCACAAATGGGTTTAAAGTTAATCTGTGTGGCATGTCCATTGTAGTGGTGTGGGTTTTTTTGGTGTTATTACTATGTTTACTGTTTGATTTGTAATTTTATAATTCCCTTATGTTGTACTTTTCCTGTCTTTAGAGTGGCACAGGTTTTCCATTTTTATTTTATGTTTTTAAAACTAGACTTACTCCCTCATTGTTATTTAGTTTAGTTAAGTGTTGGTTTTTTGTTTGTTACCTAGCTACTCCCTGCCAAGCTTTAAACCCCCTCCCCTTTCCAGTTGCTAACCCCTTCTGTCCCTGCCCTTTGCCCAGAACCTTCCTTATTCCTTCTTTCATTAAATGTCAATTTCTCCCCGAACCTGCCTTCCCACTAGAAACTTCCCGGTCAGTTTTGTATTCTCCCAAACCCCATTAGTTCACTGGAGTTGTTTTTCTCCCTTGAAATTCTTTATTGGTTTTTACATTGTATTCCCCGCCTTGTGTTCCACCACCAGTTCTCCTGGTTAGTTAAAGATTGTATCCTCCCCTGAGACCTGCCCCCATTTAGAAGTCATTGTTTGCCCTCAGTTTGGGGTCCTGGGACGCTGAGGAGGGGGAGTTTTGCCACCGAATAAAGTTACCCCAGCTCCACCCCAGGACCCGTGGTGCTGCTCTTTTGTTTTCACGCTGTGCTTGCACTGGTAGCTGGGATTCAGCAGAGCTCATCTAGCTGTCATGCGACAGTCCATGATTTTTCTGTGTGTCTTCTCTACTCTTCAGCATGCAGAACTTGGTCCCTCTGAAGGTGGGACACAGGTCTGCACTTGCTGCAAGAATAGAGAGAGAGGAGCCAGATTTCCCACCGCTGCAGGAAAGACGTGCCATGAAATCACCACCAGACTTTCCCTGGTCCAGCAAACAGCTGGATTTGAAAGCTCCAGGGCAGATGAAAGGGGCAGATGGGCTGTGGCTGTTTAACTCATCTGGCACTGCCTGCTTTGCCCATAGTTGGAGTGGTCCCAGCTAGCAAATAGGGACTCCAGGTACCTTGCTACACAGTTCTGCTAGTTCTTGCAGAAATAGACTTGGTAATTCACGAAGAAGACAAATAATCTATTGTTGTACTACTTACAGTTGTTGCAGTCATTGGGAAGACTATAAAGAAACAATCTCAGGATCTTCAGAGCTCAGGAAAGATCCAGAGAAATCTGAGGTTTTTATCCAAAACCAGCATGTCTGAAGAGTGATGTGCTGGGGTGCAGTTTGTTCAGAAAAGATCTATTTTTTCCACTGACATTAGAAAAAAAAATCTGGAGGAAAAAACCCAGAATCTTAATACTCTTTTAATAATCTGAACTTTGGTATGACAATAGAACAGCACATAGATGATGGTACAAAGCTCTTAACAATGTCACGAAACTACCAGCACAAAAAACCCCCAAGCAACTCTATTAACAATTAGCACTACTCACTGCAATAGTTCCAGCAACACATTTACTGAATTGCATGCCTGCTAATTTTGAAAAACATCTCCATATGAGACGAGAATAAAACATGACATAAAGCACACAGTTTATACCAAAAAGAGAGGACTAGCTGCTTCTGTGCTTGCCTGAAACTGTCTCAGCTAACTAAGCTCAGCAAGATGTTATAATGTTGGTTGCTGAGACTGGTTATGACTTACATAATGATATAAACTTATTTCTGAATTTCCCACTCTGTTCATGGTGTCACAATAGCTAGTTACCTGCCTTCACAGAGCCACTGGAATAACAAAACCTCTGAAGCCCATCACCACTCTCTATCCTTCTTGGAAGTAACTGTAATGGCAGACTGACACACATGGTCAGTAAGAAACTTGGGATTACATCACCCCAAAGTGATTAATCACCATTGTGTCTGCTTTCAGTCAAGACCCATTTATCATGGTTAGATATTTGCACTGGAAATTTTTGACATATACCTAATGTTAGAGAATTTAAAGTAAGTTTACAATAATTTCACCATGTTAGAATCGAAAAAGGAGGAGGAATGGAGAGAGCTTTCTTAGCTCATAGAAGTTATTAATTAGTTAGTCAAGGACTTTGTTCTAGCAAGAGACATTTGCATCTCCAAGGAGCTGAAGTAAAAATACTTATTTTAATTGAGAAGAATGATCAGATGATTTCTTTGATAATGAAGCAAAAGCATAAGTTTCAGGAAGATTAGATTTATCTGGGCTCCAGAAATATTTCTTATAAGAGACAGAACTTTGTCCAAAGGGAGTGAAAATAAAAGTATATACCATGGGACTAGCCAACTTCTCAGGGTATGCTGAAGGTCTGCTCTGCTGGATATGCCCTGACCGTGCTCCAGCTCAGTTTTGGGAGACGTAAGCACCACTCTGGTCCCCTTGGAAGTCATAGGGATGTCCCCTTAGGCTCAGAGAGATTAGGGTGTTTCTAAGGACAGTACAGAAAAGGTCACCAAAAAGACAATAGTACCACAGACATTAGCATTTGCATGTCTAGGACCATGTAAAACCTCCAGACTTATTCCTCTCCTGAGAAAAGATATTTTGTGGCATAGAAAATAGTATTGGTGTGAGAAAAGCCTACTTCCTGAGCAACAGTCACCAGCCCCATTCTTCCTGTGTCCCAGGAGCAGGAGCAGCAAGCCCCAGAGCTCTCTTGCTACGTCTGCTCAGGCTCCATCTGACTTCCACAGTGGAAGAAACCAGGCTCCACTCACTCAGCCTTAGGATGTCAAAATTAACATCTGCCTACTCCACTAATGAGCCTTGAGCGGGTGATTGAAAATGTATCGGCATCCCTAGTTTCTCATTAAAAAGGCTGCTTTTTCAGATATTAAACCTTTTATGCAGCTCTTGTTTGAATTTTCTTCAGTTCTGCATCATGCTTTCAAACTGCAGCCAGTCTTCCCGTAGCAGCTTTGCTAAATCTGCAGACATGGTCCTTACTGTCCCTCTGTTCCTCTGCCATATAACCAAGGAGACTTTGCCTTCATCTTAAAAGAGTATTGGATTGGATTGTTGTTGTTGTTTGGATTCAGTCAGGGCAATCAGGCTTATTTTGATAATTTATTGATATATCACTTTCTTAAATGCCACCTCAGTGTCTGTGTGGATGTGTCCTATTTAAAAAGTCTTTTGTATTTGTTTGGTTCTGGTGAGGCTAATGCTGCCAATCCCTTCTACCAAACAGACAAAGAAGCAGCTTGCGGAGGGAAGACCAAAGCAGTGCAAAGGCTCAGCAGCTTCAAAGTGGGGCTGGATGGCTCCACAACATAGATACTAGTCACAGAAATTGTTGCAGAGTCCATGAGAATAACAGCTCAGCCACTGCAGTGTTGCTTGCTAACTCAAGTATGGTCCAGAACTCCATCCCATCCAAATAAAAATGCAACCATTTATAGTGGTGGCACGAATATAAACTGTGTCAGGGATCCTCTTTACTTGTAGTTATATCCATAGCTAAGAGACAACATACCAGGAGGCAGAGCTTGAGAATATGGTTCTTAGGGTTAAGATAAATAAAGCATGTGCATGACAAAGAGTGCTGTCTGTGGAGATCTTTGTATCAGCTTCAATGCTTCCTCTGAGAGCTGAGAGACGCTCCAGAATATCTTGGGAGTCAAAAGCAGAGAAAAGGTAACAAAGCAGGGGGGAGGACAGAGATGGTTAAAAGCAATTAGGAACTTCCCCGCTATTCAGAAACTTGACAAAAGTTTCTTGGAGCACAGCAAAACTCCCAGTAGGAACTGCTCTTTTCTAGCTGGGAATAGATTTCTGAAAAGTTGAATAGCTCTGTAAAGCTGGCTGCACAAGGTCAGAGGAATAAGAGATATCTCTAAGGAGGGCCCTGATGTTCTCTCTTATCTTTACTTACCGTACTTTGTGCCCAGGCAGTGTCTTCCCAAAACACTGCATGACAACCCCAGAAAAGCAGCCCTGAAGACTATAGGAAGGATATGCTTTTGGAGCTCTACTGACACATGCTGAATTCAGCATCTGCAGATAGCTTTTTTTTATCCCCTCCAGCTAATTATCCGTGAATTCTAAATTTAATCACCATCAAATATTTTCATATTTTGATTAGCTCTCCTTCAAAATAATTTAAATTAAAAGTGAACCTAAGCATGTACCCTTGGGACCTGAACAGGTGTCCTCCTAGAGAAATGGTTTAAGAATAACCTACCTTGGTGATTTAAGATGACCCAGATGACTTTCTGCTGAAATAGGCACTGACATTGTCTGTTCTGGCATCGTGACTTTAGGGAAGTCAACTTTTCCTGAGGGCAGTACTTCCTACAGTGCTTCAAAAAGATCTCTGGGAGACATGCCTCACTGAGTGCTCTGACATAAGACATAGCTTTTTTACAATCAGCCAGCTTAAGTGAAAATCAGTTAAAAAAAAATCAAGTAAATAAAAAGCTCTGAAAAATCTTGTGTCCAGATCCTGAAACACAGGACCTTAGGACCAGAAGCATACATAGGATTGGACAACCAAGTAATTCAAAATCTGTACTTGTAAAATATTTGGACAGAAAGACCTCAAACCCAGTGTTTTAATCCCTTGAAATCTGGTTTATAGCTCTACTGTCTTTGTTAGGGAGGCTTTAAATATTACCATCTTATGCTATAAACTTGGTTTGTTACAGTGAAAACAGACATGCTCTTGTTCCTTTAAATCAGAAACAGGATTTGGCCATTTATATCTCTATAGACATGATTCTATGCAGGAAATTGGTTATTAAAAGGGTAGCATTGATTTAGGATGCCAGTTGTTCTTTGTGGTTGGGTCATGTATCATATGGAGCTGACGTCCAGTTTCCAGTTCACTTGGCTGCTCCTCCTTACGCACTTGCAGCACATTTGGATATCAGACAGGGTCACATTGTTTTTAGAAATAGTGGTGAAGAAGGTGTGTGAGGAACCCTGCTCTCATCCCCATTAACAGGCAGAGAAAGCAGCAGTCTAGGTTGCAGTCCTCCACAGGGACTGGGCAGGAATAGGCTCCATGTGATGCCCTTTTCATCTCTTGAGGCCCCAGATGCTGTGACTCAGATGATCACGCTGCAGATCTGTGCTGCCCATCCCAGCAGGTGCAGCTGGCAGGCAATGCAAGTCATCCCCAAAGAGAAAGCACAACAATATGTTCACCTCCTTGGTAGGCAGAGGCTGCAGGAGGAACACTACCTCTTTACACAGGCTAGTGCTGATGAGCCACAAAGTTGTAGATTTCTGTAGCTGGGGTGATAATTTTGAAGGGTTTCACAAAATACTATTTAAGAAAGGAAAAATTGTAGACAATACATTTAAACTCAGTAAACACAAACCAGATAAATGGTAGTGTCTCCACTCAAAAAAACAAAAACCAAGAAAAACGAACAAAAAAACCCCCGAACAAACAAACAGAAAAAAAAGCCAACAAAAAATCATCACTGAGATTCACTGATCTTAGACACCTCCCAGAGCAGAAAAGCATTTTATTCTTTTGTGACTTCAATTCAAAAAGAAGAAAAGGTATTGCAGCATTCCTGACACTATTGAACTTTCTGAACAAGCAATCAATAGGACTTCAGACAGCTTCCCTGCCGATCTGATGCCACTGGGGAAGGAGGAAGGACTGCTGTTCCCATGGGCCTTTGACCCTGCACTAAAGTTCAGGAGCACAAGGGCTGAGTCTGCTTTTCCCATTCCCAGAGGACTCTGCCCCAGCACAAGATGGTCCCTTCCTGTGCACTGCTCCCCTGTAATCCCTCTGCTCTCTGCAGGGGAGAGGTGAGCATGCTATCAGGGAGCAGAGGGAAGCATGGCCAGTCTGCAGCCTTTGCTCACAGCCTTGTGGAGCAGAGAGGCCTTGCAGATACTGCTGACCATCTCTGTCAGTGTAGGAGAGTGGCAGTGATTGTAAAAAGTTCTGTCCATGCAGAACAGGTCACAAGGCTGTCATTGCAGATACCCAAACCACAGCAGTATTGTGGCACTGCTGTTGTCTGAAGTCCCATGCTGTTGACACTATGGTCCTACATTCATCACCCATCACTGAGGCCACATCCAGAAGATGTCACTGATGAAATGATATAATGGAACTTGGAAGATTAAAGATTTATGCAAAAAATATTTAATTTTGAAGCTACTCTGTTCAGATGACAGCACATATGGATATAAGGTAAACAGTTTCTTGAGGTATGGAACAGATTTTTTGTAGCCTCACTATGAGATATAATAGAGCAGTATCTAAGATCTCCATTTAAGAGACATACATACATAAAGAAAAATACCTGTGCCAAACAAGCATATGTGCAACAGAGATAGGACAAAATAAAAGTGTGCTGTTGCCTCTAATGCTTTAATATCTTTCATTTTAGGGAAACTCACTCTTTACTACAACATTTTCATTATTAGTGCACCATTATCTTTCAGGGCTGTCTACAATATCTAGATGAGATTCCTCTTCCATACAAATTAATTTGTGTCTTTTGTATTCCTTTCAAAACCCTTTTGAGACAACCTCTAATAATCTTCTTGATCAAATGGCAAACCTGGTATTTAACCCACCCTATTACTGTCTCCTTCCTAGCAGCAGCATATTCTCATTTGATGTCTGTAACTTAATCTTCACACGGTTAACCTTCTCCCTCTGCAATTGCTCCTGTAGCAGAGCTCTGAAGGTGCTTATTCATCTTCTCCATGACCCAGCACTCAGCAGAAATTTTGCACCTTATTCCCTCTATGCTTTTTGCCCATAAATAAGCCATACTGGTAAATAAAAAATCATCTATCATTTTTAGGTCAGTGACCAACAGATTTATTACCCATCCATAGACGTGTCTCACTTAACTTAAGCTAAACTAATAGTCTGCTGCACTGACATTTCCTCTTAGTGCTCTGACTTAAGACTTTAAGATTAAGTGCAAAATGTTCAAAGCCAAATCCTGTCTTTCTTCCCATTACCTTTAGCCTTACCACTGGAAAGTACCACAAAGACTTATGATTGTGAATAATCTTAGATGTGACCTCCTTATCCATGTCTACCTTTCAATTCTCACTGCATAGCACTTTTTCACAGCAGAAACTTACAACCACATCACTCACTCTCTCATTACTTGCTTCCCACAATATTCGTTTCCCTGTCTTTGACAAATACCATCTTGCCTTGCTTCTAGCCTGTCAGCAGCAAAGTTAGTTTTCTTAGCTCATTGTTTTGACTGTGCCATTCTTCTCCTTGTATTCTGTAACAACAAACATAAGCTGCTCACAGAGCTTTCAAGGCTCTGTGGCTTTTCTATCCTCTCCCAGTTACTGTATTACCACATTTAAGGGCCATGTTCAGGTAATCAACCTTCCCACAGATTCTCGCCCCTCCCCTACATCTAAAAAGATCCATTTAAGTTATCCATTGGTAACTGCAGCCAGATTGCTGCCAGCCAAACTTCAAAGCCCAGCTTGCTTCCTGGATCTTTTTAGCAGGCTGAAGTGTGGAGCCACCTTTCCTACCTGAACTACAAGCCACTTGATTTGAGACTGGTCAAGCCAAAGGCTGTATTGAGGATGATTAATGGATGATAGGAGTGCTTCAGCAGATCAGTCATAGTACAACTTGCTGACCTCAAAAAGCCACAACAAAATAACTCCAAACCCAAACCACAAATATTCTTACAATTTTCCAGCTATGATCATTAGCACAAATTCATTTCAGTCATTAAAATTCAACTCCTCTCCACCAGCTACCAGTTTTCAGTATTTCCCATGGTTTGAGCACACGGTATCTTTCCAGTGATACAAATCAAGCCTCCCACTGACTCACTGGGAACATCAGTTTCTCTAGGTGACAATCCCCAAACCAAATGGTGAATGCAAACATGAGACAAAAACCTAAATAAACTTATTTTTAGGTGGAAAGAATGTAAGAGCAAGAGTTCAGCTGAAACAGAGTTATTTATTAAAAAGTATGGTTTAGAAGAAATTTGAAGGAAATATTTAATGTAAGGACTGCATAACGATAGAATGGCTAAAGCTAAATGCAACCAAAGAGAGATCAGAAAAAAAAGTAAACTGTAGGTACTGATACAAAAAAAAACCAACCCCCCCCCCCCCCCAAAAAAAAAAAAAAAAAAAAAAAAAAAACCAACAAAAAAAACAAAACAGAAAAACCAAAAAATTGTATAAGCCACCTGCTGCTTGCACCTACTCAGGGTTTGACTCATGAGCAGAGATACATTCAGGCCAGTATTACTCTTTCCTCTCTGTATCATGCTCTTCTAAAACACAAACTCTTCACTACAGATTTTTTTTCTTTCATAGATCTTCTGTAGTAGTTTTTGAGGGAAGTGCAGTAGCTAGAAAAATCTGAGTGCTTTCAGTTAGTAGCAACAAAATAAGATGTTTTATTCACTAACAAATATTTCCTTTTTGGTTTATGTGTGTGTCTGCAATCTGGCTGCAATATGTTGTTGTCCAAGTAAATATTTTCAGATGACATCCTGAATGATTTTAAACTGTCATTTATTCTTTCCTCTTTAACAAAAGATAAAATATATCATTTTTTATTATTATTATTTCTTTTAACCCTCATAATCTGCACAAATTGTTACCAGCACTGCTTTTCTATCAATAAAAAAGTGAGGTCCTCTTGACTTTCTTCTGTGGCTCTAGGTTCATGAGTTCTGCTCTTTCCAAGAATGCACTGTGTGCACCCAGGTGACACAGACATGTGACTATGCAAGTTGTGCAGTCAGGGGGATCTAAGTATGATTCTATATGATTCTGGCTTAATACTGTGACATCACTACTCACTGGAAAACTGGCACACCAGATTAACATCTCAGTTGATAGCCCTTTGAGCTTATACTATTTTGGCCCTTACAATCTCCACTTGAAATTCAGTCCTCAGCTGGGGTGATCTCTGTGATAATGTACAGAAGAGGACTGGACATGTCAGATTTTGCAGTCACAATAAATAAAGTGTAGAAGAGAAAGAAGACATAGAGAGACCAGCATGATGATTTAGAGTATTCTCAGGGGTGAGAGAGAGAGAGACTGGGTGTACAGTTAACCCCAAATGCACCATTGCCCCAAACTTACAGGTTACTCTCAGTTAAATGGTCTGGTCTCAGTTAAAAGCCATTAAGGAGCTCACCAGTCATACTTACAGCTTTTTACTGCTGGACATAGAATTTCACTTGACATCACTGGTCCCAAGAAAAATTTGTTTCCTCTCCTAAATCTTATGACAAATTGCCAAAGAACCTCTAGAGGGATTTATCCTACTGCTCTTTAGATAAGAGAAACATAATGTACTGTGTAACTCAGCAATTTTTAAAGGTGCCCAATCCCACAGTTTTCAGATTTGTAACCAGGCAGAGTAAAGAATGCTTTGCTATATGTCAGAAAACTAGCCAGGTTTATTTCTTGACATGATTATTGATTAAAACATAATTAAGAAACATAGGGTTTCAGTCATGAAATAAAGTCACAAATGATAAAATTACAATGGCATAATTAAGATTACATTTAACAAGATGTTCTCCCTAACTGAATTCAACAGCAGCTATTCATGCCCCATTTTCTCTTAGGCTTATTGAAAACTTATCCACCACCGTTGAGTTAAGATGCGATGATTTTGTCATGATAGCTCTTGCATATGCCACAGACTTCCTTTCCACACTCTCATCCAGTTGCACATGAGGAGCACAGGACAAAGGCTGAGAACCTTTCCGACTCATCTCAAAGCAGACTCTCATGTCTGGAAGAAAGTTTTCCTCCTCTTTCCTTGTGAGTGATGCCACACAACACTGAGGAACAAGGAATTACTTTACTCTTTCCCCACCTCTTCTCCCAAAGTTCCCATGAAGATTTCCACTGTATGTCTCAATTAGTGCATTTTAAAAAACATATGTAAGCCAAAGAATGGAGGAAATATTTATAGATACTGTTCATTTTTAGCTCTATTAGTCTTATTCTAAATGAATAAAAGTAGATAACAATTCGAGGAACACAGATTCAGCTTCATGCTTTAGGTTGCATGGATTTTCTTTTACCATACCAATTGTATTTGTATTGCTGGGTGCAGTATGATTGGTATATACATATATATATAAGAAAAGCAAGGATCAATGGATGAAAAGGCTTCCTTCTTTCGATTACTCTGTTCAATAGGAATACTCTTAGCAGATTCATGATTCACTAGTGGTTTAGCCTAGCAGAGAAGTCCCAGTGAATTTTCCTTAACTGTTTAGACCACGCAAAGACCTGCAGCAGCTCAACGCCCAAAAGAGAGTAGCATTTCCGAAACTAGAGGGAACAGATAAGAGCTTTGTCAGGAAGAACAAGGGAGTCAGGACTCTTCCTGGCGAGCTGAGAATGTACCTACTGCTGGAAATGATGAGCATTTGCCTAACTCAGTTAGACCCAATTGCAGAGTCGGTCTGTGTCTGGAATACGAAAAATAAAATGGGACCTGACACCTGAAACTTGGAGTTTGCCAAAAGGCAAGTGGATGTCAGCCCAGAGCAGGGATAGTTATGAGTCTCCTGTCTGAAACATGCAGAATTAAAAAGAGTGTTAAAACTAATCAAAGGGAGTGGTAGGTGTGGAGTTATTTACCGGCACCCTGCACACATGCACTTATTACTTCATTCTGTTGCCTAATGTTGACACATACATATGAAAATACTTCTGTTATAGTTAATTTGACCTTTAGAGTTTAAAATGTAACTCTTTAATGACGACACTTTTTATCCCTCTATCTTTGGCATTGCTCAAAATCAGGCTCCTGGGATACTTTAGGGATGGTATGAGAGCTTGTTACAAAGAAAACACAGCAAAGAAAGTTTTGTAGCATCCCTAAAGGTAGAGGAGAGCATGCACAAACCCTGGGAGTTCTGAGAAGCAAGTGGCACTCATACCTGAAGATCAGGGGCATCGGTATGGACTTGCAGACTAGGGGACTATTGGACTGCTCAGCCTGGTATTGAAGCCAGGCTGAACTTGCCATCACTTCCTGCATTAAAGATGGGTATTTCTGCTCAGGTTTGGGCTCTGATATCTCCTGTATTTGTCTATTTCTCAGTCAGATTGTAGGCAAATCACCAGCTACTCTCAGCATCATTTTGCACTGTATCCTGAAACATGGGAAAAGGTAGCTCACAGAAGAGAAACTTGCTTTGAGGTACTGAGAAAAGGGATGTGAGTTCTGAACCTTTAGATCTGGCCTACAACAGGCCAGAAAACAAAATCATCTGATTGAAAATCTCTGCTGTCATCTTGTATCACATTTTCTGGAACCGTGGGTGGGGTGGGAGGCTGCAACTCATCATTTTTGTTTCTGAAACACTAAGGGCCAAATCATGTGAGTACTCTGATGAATTCATGCTCCTTTGAAAAACAGCTCTCCTAGAACTGACACAAACATATTCTTTAAAGTAGAGGATGATAATAATACTTATTTTACCAAAAGAAGATTGGTATCATTGGCCTCCTTAATAGAGGAGATCTAAAGCACAGAGTTACTCAGGGACACTTAGGAGGTCAAAACCAACCCAGTGTTCCTTCTGTTTCCACGCCTTGTTGGCAGTCCCTCTTGGGCAGCAAAGTGCCACAGGGCCTGAGGGCCCCCATGGGTGGGGCAGTGCCCATGAGATGGGTGCTGTGCCATGGCCTTGGTGCCAGGGAAGAGCACTGCAAAGCACAGCCTGGGCAGCCACTGGGGCTAGCTAAGACTTGGGTCCCCTTGGGAAGGCGAAGAGCAGCAACACACAGGGAGCAGAACAAAAAATATTTTCCTGGGGTCAGAGGTCTCAGTGGTATGAGGAGAGATTGCCTCACACTGAATCTGAGCATTTCAAGGAAAAATGAAATTCATTTAATATCTTACATGCAGTGAGGATGGGAAAGTGAGCTGTTAGGCTGCTCATCGAGGTCAAGCAACATAAAAGTACTTATGTGTCTATTGTTTCTTTTGATCACAACATTTTGAAGTGTCCAGACACTCAAACACAAGGCTTGTTTGTACTAAACATCAGCTGTCCTTCAGAGAAGCCCTGTACTCTGCCTCTGCCAGATGCTGACTAAATGAAGGAAAAAGCATTTTTCTCTACCTTCCTTATTCCTGGGCTGCTTGCCAAGTCCTTTTCCAAATCCTCGTGACTCTCTCTCGAGAAATGGGAGCTGCTTGTGCCTCTTCCCCAGGAGCAGCAGGAGCCATCTCGGGCACCCCGCTGACCCAGGATGGGCAGCTGTGGCAGCAACTCAGTCCCAGTCCTGCCCCTGCCAGCACCCCACAGGCCCTTCCCAGCCTAGTGTGGGGCTGCCTGGCTCTGTGCACCAGCTCCTGAACTCCATTAGTCCCACGGAATCTTGCCAGCCCCTCTGTGGTGTGCAACCTGCAGCCCAAGAGCAGCTGACTGGAGGCTACGGCTGCTTTCACCCCTGAGTGCCCAGAGCTTTCTGGACAGAGAGCTGACTGATTTACAGATGTAATATCACTGTCTACTGGCAGCCAGGGGTCTAAAATCCTTCCCAAATAGTGATGTTTGGTCACTAATGGAGACCATGATCCCTCAGTCAAAGGGAGTGGTATATCCTCCACTGCCTCCAGCAGCCTTTTATGCAGTACATGAAAGTAAAATTGCAGTAATTTCAGATATTAAAGGAAATAAATACATGCCAAAATGAACTCCACAGCAGTACTGAACTACTGTACTTCTTTACCAATATAGTGGGTCTGAAAATATGAAATTTTGAGCTAAATGAGACTTTGAGCCCTGAAAGTTTTCCTTGGGACTTAGGAAGTATTCATGTTGATACATGCAGGGCCCTCAAATAAAGAACTGCTGTCACATTCAGGGAATCTTTTACAGAAGATATAATTTTCCTTGCCAGTATCAGTACTTCTTTGCATTACTTCTTTCCCAAAATCTTCAGTTTCATAAGTAATTTTTTAGAAACATATATTTGGAAACGGAAGGACACAAGTCTTTGATTTGAAAAAAGTAGCTTCAAAAACCTCAACCTTTCAAACAACTGAAAAGATCACTTAGGATTACTTTAAAAGCATTAAAAAATCTCCACTTTTTTTTTTTTCACAGAACTCTCTGCAGCTATATACAGTTATATGAACCCCAGTATTGCTCCTCTGCTTAGGAACAGCTGCTTCATTAAACACCAGGGAAAACACTGTATCACTCTTTCTACTGTCTTTTTAATATCAGGTCTCAATTCTTATTGTCTCCAGCCAATTCAAGGATTTAACCCACATATATTACCCAGGCAAAAATCATACAAGCAAAGGAAGTTAAAAGAATGTGAAGAACCTCCTTCTATTAAATGAACTAGTAACCATACAGCTTGGAAAAAGCCTGGTGGAATCCCTTTAGGATCTTACCCTAAGACTGATTAAAGGAACTCAATTATATCTGCTGACAAACCACTCAGAATATTTTGTGAACTGTAACTGAAGTGTGACTGAAACTTGTCATTCAGGCAGAAATCAATTCACTGTTCCTACAGCAAAATGTAAAACTCCCAGTACTAGTAACTTTTATTTAATTGAAATAAACAACTTCAATTTTAAAGACTAGCTGGGCAAGAATATCCTACAGGGTGTTGACAACCAACTTCTTTCTGTGGAAGCTGACTTACAGTAGCGCCAATTTATGAACTAGTGAGAAGGTCTGTGATTTAATTAAAAACAGAAGAGATAAAATCCTTCCTTCATAAATGAAAGCTAATGCTCTCTAATTGTGTATAGCTGAATAAGAATACAGAACAGCATGGGTGAGCCTTCTTTCCTTACAATACCCTGGAGTCTCTAGTTCTGGGAAATTGCACAAAGACTAATTTTTTTTTTAATATTTCATTCTTGTGTATGTCTAGAGATCTGCTTAATAATCCAGAGTAACAGGAACTGGGCCCTGTATTTTCAAAGAAGTCTCCCAGCTCCAGAAACCTCATTGTTGGATGCCTAATGTGATGCTTCCTTTGAATGCAATCATTACTGTACCATCCAGCATCCATTTTTTTGGCTGCAACTTTACGCATAACAGAGGAGAAATGTCTGGAAAATTGTCAGAATAGTCAAGTGTCTTAATTCTTCTCCACCTAATGCAGAAGAAGGGCGGGATGGGCTGGGGAATCAGTATTCATCAATACAACTCAAGAGAAGAAAAACATCAGAAATGCTTCCTTTCCTGGAGATTTTCAGACCCAGTGGAATCAAACCAAGCAGAATTGCATTTAGAGATGTTGATTCCTGCAATAATTGTTGTACTCTGGATGTTCCTTGCCGTGATGTGGAATTGTCCTTGCATGGTACAAAGAGGAAGCCTCAAGTACCATCTCAGCTATCTTGGCAGCTGGAATATGAGATTCCTTGTGTCCAAATGAGGCTACAGACACACTCTGAAGACATTCTCTGTTTTACTGAATGTTTTCTACTCTACTATATGATTTTTGAGGCAGGTTTGACCTCTTGTAGCATGCAGGATACAGAACACAGAATTTACATGTTGAAGCAATGCTGTCTTCAGCCTTGTTTTCTATATGCAATCTATATGCAATCCTTTTTTTGCTCTTTTGACTGTTTTCACAGAGAAGTGTTCCTAGTGTGTCTAAAAAAAAAGTCTTCATGATTTCATTGTGCATCTGTAAGTGGATTTTTTTCCCCATATAACATTATTTTGCCCTTCTCAGCATCACTTGTCTTTGTTCACTGATTTTCCAAGCCTCTCCAGTGAGAATGTTAATATTCTGTGTCTCATATACATACATCTGTGGGACTTGGCTGTTGTCCAAGATGAGGACAGTGCTTCTCCCAAAGGTTCCTGTGAAGCCCCAGATCACACACTTGAGATCATCTTTTGCTCTTTTTTGAAAGCAAGGAAGTTATTAGTTTTTTGTTTTAGCTGCATGTAAATATACTGCTGAGAAGTATATTTAAGCATGTGAGTACATTACCCAAGCACCAGTACTTGACCAATGCCTCACTGGCAATCTCATAAGGAACTAATAGTGGCTCCTTCTAAAATTTTAGCCAAAGCACAAGTATAAATAAATGAAAGAGACTGATTAACTTATCATGATGACTCCTTCAATCATCTTCTCCATTAGTGTGGATCAAAGTACAGAACCTTTACAAAGGCACTTCAGATCTAGCTGTCTGATATAAAGGATCTAAACCCAGGAGATGAATAATCCGTTTTTTATCTGACACAAAAAGACCATTATGTTTCAAGGTCCCAAAACAGAGAATAGCTCTGAAATACTCATTTGTGAGTTGCTGAAGATTGTTTAGTGGCTATCTAAATAATCACACTTTGCCTGTGGTGTCTATACATTCATTCAGCATGAAGATTTCACAAGAGATTTTTTATGCTCTTGCTGTATTTTAGTAGGTAGTTTCTGACATCATAATTAGCTCAAATTAAATTATACATTTAGTCTTCTGACATCTGGAACAGTGGCTTCCAGCTATTTTCCTTCTATTTTTTTCCTGAAAGAAAGAAAATATTAGGCTGCATGGTAAAAAGCTTATCTGCAAGCTCACAAAGGAGCACAGGGACAATGGCAGCTGAGGCAAGCCAAGTAATATCCTCCCTCAGCTCCTCCCAGACCCATCATGGAGGGGCCAAAGGGCCATCAAAGACCCATCTCCACAAGCCCAGAAGAGCAGAGAGGCACAGTGGCAGGCAGTTCTAGGGGACACAAGCACCTGTGTCCAGGCATAAAACCCGTAACAAGGAGTCAACATGAGTACTTTTAGAACTGGAGGAGATTATTCCCAATGGATATGGGATGCATTATGAGATGCAGGGGAAGAGTATTTGGAGATTTAGAATCCAATCTTTGGTGGAGAAACCAAAGCTGAGGAATGGGTGGGCTTAAGATAATTTGCAGAGGAACAAGTTTAGGAACAAATGACAGGATGAGCGATAAAAGCAGAAAGGGGGCTGGCGCTGTGTAAATGGATACCAAAGGCTGTTTGGTATCAATTGCCAGGACATATCCTGTGTCTCTATCTCGTGTGCGTAAGTGTAGCAGAAGATCTAAAAGCCAGTAACTGCAGTGGGCTTGTGGGTGGGAGGAGCTGCATGTCTGGAGTGCAACAACTGGCGAGGGCAACGTGAGTAAGTATGTGATCACTTGCAAAGATTAAGTCAGAGTAGCCAGAGTGGGTGAGGTGTCCTGGAAGCTGGGTGCATGCATGTGTGTCTGTGTGCTTCTGTGACATCCCTACTGGGTGCATGTGCACATGTGCATGAACGTGTGCTCGTGTGTGTTTGTGCAATGATCTGTACCAGCAGCTGCAGTGGGGCTGCAGCACTGGGGACTCATGTGACCAGGTGAAAAAAAATGGACACTAGGATTTGGTATTTGAGCCCAGATGCTGGAAGCATCCACCCTATGCAAATATGTAGAGGTATATATATATATATATATATATATATATTTATATAATTATTACTGGACCTCCAACCTGATTAGCCAGAGAGGTGAGGACACGAGGCCATCAGGTCTGTTTGTGTTGGTGTGAGCACTGAGAGCCTCTGTCTGTGCTGATGATGTCTGTGCCTTGCAATGAGTATGTGTTTGTCTGTGTGTTTTGCACATATATCCATTTCTGCATGTGCCTGGGGAAACATGCTCAGCCTCACCACTGACTGGACCTGGGGCATGGAGCTGTGCAGCCCCACCTCTACGAGGCCACTGGATTTGGCTGCCCTAACATTGTTCTCCCAGCAGCCCAATCCACGGCCATGCAGCTCCCGTGTCAGAGCTGCCCTGAGCCAGGACCACTCAGATCCACGGCAGAGAGAGCCCGTGGGGCCTCCAGGAAATGCATGTTCCTTCACCATCTCTCACCTATACACCACTCCTTTGAATCTTTCTGGACCAAATTAAATGCAGAGTTTTGGTATGTCCCTTGTGAGTCAGACAGACCCGTTCCAATATGAACTAAGCACTGATGCTTTCCTTCTGCTGCATAAACACCTGGCTGTTCTCTACATCTGCACTAGTTTCTGGTCCAGCTTCCATCATATCTGCATATTCTAAATATAACTTAGATTCTTCTAGGAACCAAATTCAGGGAAAACCAGCCTTGCCCTGTAGAGAGGAACAAGAACCTTGCTTGCTTTGCACTAATTCTCTTAAATGTACTTATCCCAATATTCCTTTTGAAAACAATATATCTTTTCAGAGACTGGATATTAGAGGACTGAGTCCAAATGAGATTTACGTTCTAAGCACAACAAACAAGTAGGAAATGGCATGAATTGAAATTTCACATCTACAGGGAAAAAAGTAGTGTATGCCTTAATGTAAAAGCAGTCATGAATGCATTAAAAAATGTTAATTTGAACATATTTGGGAATATCAAGATTTCTAGAAATTTTGTTATACAAGTAATATTATAAAAGTGGCACCTCAGAAGGAAAATTCTAATTTAATTTTCACTTTTCTGAATTCTGGAAATATATTTATTATTTTTGCCCCATTCAGCCCTAAACATGTTCCCGAAATCTCACATAACATCATTAATGCTTATATTTTCCAGATTTTGTTTTTTCCTGTTGTTCTTATTTTTGCCTTAGTTCTGCATAAGGAAAGAAATATCAAAAAGGAGTTGTTTTACATAATCACCCCCTGCTCATGTCTTTCCTATTTTTCCACGATCATTCAGCCTAAAAGATAGAACATATGATTACTCAGTGAAAGCCCTGCAGCCATGAACTCCATCTGTTTGTAGCCCTCTAAGTATTATCTGTATAAAGATAATAAAAAAGTCTTGTTCCTTTATAAGGATGACTGCAAGTAGTTTGATCTATGAAAAAAATAATAAAGATTTTCTTTCTCCAGCTCTTGAAAATGACTCAGTATGAGATTTTGATCTCTATATTGTGAATTTGATATCCTGTGGATCTCCTCCCCATCTCATCTATTGAGTTGCTTGTTGTATTACATCTTTCAAGATTAACACGTGATTGATTAAGAAGCCTCATTTTCTGCTTGCTTTTCTATATGATTATTCTGTGCTTAAATGTTTCAAGCTCATTATCAGCCACACTCACTGCAGTAGGAGAGTTCACCTTAACTGCTTCTGTATTATAGGTACAAACTGCTGGAATGTAAATAACTCTTAATATGAACGACTAATTGTTGTGTACTGACACAGAGGGGTGTTTAGGATATATCTCAAATTCATTTGGTTCCTCTAATGACAAAAAAAGTAACCAACACACAAAATGAAGTTGGAATCTACTTCATTCCGTAACTGAACACCTTACATGTGTCTGGGCATGGTTCTTTCTGAAACTGCCCGCTCACCTGTGTGCTGTGGTCATGAGATATTGGAGCAGTAACCTTAGTTTTTTCCTTACACACTGGTCAAGGCTTGGAGATTTTTGATGACTTCCTTGAAGTCTTTCTTTGCTCTAGCCTCTCTTTGGTGTTCTTCAATCTCTGCTACATTTCAATTTAAAAGGAATTTTACTATTTGTTTGCAGAATTGCTCTCGGCCACATTGCTCAACCTGATTTGCTGCTACAAACCACAAATGCTTCTCCAATGTTACTACTACTTGTCATTTTCACTTTGCTTCCAGAAAGAATAGCTTTAGACTGATCTGGATTTTCACGTGAAAGTGCTTAATTCTGACAATATCTAGTCCTTTCTGACCAAGAGAACACAGGGGCAGCATTTTCAAGTCAGAAAGCACTTGGAGTGCTCTCCTGATGGATTGCAGAGTGGCTTTTTGCAGGCAGGCGCAACGGAGAGTGGAAATCAGCTTCTCCAAATGGAGTTGTCCCTACACTACATGGCCCAGCTGGAGGTTGAAGGCTAGGGCAGCTTCCTCAAATGCTTTAGCAAGGAATATGGTGTAAATACCTAGACATTTAGTGGAGAGCCCTTTTATCACATGGAGACTTGGCACATTAATCAAAGGTAATCTCTTCATCCTGTTCACTCAGAAAAGGCAGAACTTTGTTGGCTGCTGCATGGCCATATTAAGGTTAATTGCAAGGGATTTCCCCTCTTGATTTCTACATTCTGTGTTTTATTAACTGGAAAAGTGAGAAATGCCTCTTAAATAAAACTGAGGATTACTAGGAAAATAGTGCAGCTATGAGGCTGCAAACAGCTGCTCCCACAATGGCAACTACTGCTGACTGCTATGTGTCTCACAGCACCTGGAGTCAGCAACAGTCACACACACATCCCTTACCGTGAAATGTGGCAAACACGAGGCTTGCAAGTGTGTGTTCAACTTCAAACCTCAGCGCCCAGCAGAGATTTGTATCAAAAGTATCATTTGAGTGTCTGAACCCAAGGCAAGAAATAGATAAAAGAAAGGCATGCTGCTTCTGTAATGAAAGACTGGAACAGCATGGGTTTAGGCACCTTTAGAGTTTACCTGCAGTCATGAAGAGGCTCCCATGAGAAAATACCCAGAGGCAGGTTTCAACAAGCCATTTCCACAGGAATACAGATATAGGGTGGACAGAAAGGACAACCTCTCCTAGTAAAAATTTCAGATGCTCCATCCTCCCAGAGGCAGAGTGCGGTGACCAGGCACAGCAAGGGAGCAGAGAAGGACGGCAAAATTCTCAGACCTCTTCAGAGAGAGTCAAAACTTTACCACCACATCCCTCAACATCTTTTAAAATCTAGGTTTAACCAGGACACACTCTGCCAGTCACAGAGATGCTAAGCTCACACAAGAGACTCTTCCCACCCTAAAACACTCTACGTGAATCTTGGAACAGGCTTTACATATTTATATTTTCTGTCACTGAGCAACATTTGCCCTACATTTCTTCTCTTCCACATGTAACAAACGTGTGTCTTCACTCTCCCTGTCCCCGTGTGAATGGTTTTCTGAAGTAGATACTGCTGCTCCAGTGGCACAGGGCCTTTAACTACCAGGTACCTCTTCAGGGCTCGAGTCAGCCTCTTCTCCTCTGTCCCCAAGCCACTCAGGGCAGATTCCACACTGACTGTCCTCCCAAGAGCAAGCATGGCTGTCTGTTTCCTTGTACAGAAAGTTCAGAGCCTCAGAATAAACTCAGAATGGTATTTTCCTGATGAATTAGCTTCTCAGCAAAATCCTCACATCACAAGAGGGAGCTGGGAGTATTTGCTGCCCATTGCTGAAGATGAAGGTGTACTCCAACAGTGCGAGGAACCTGAAGTCCAATTCCTGAACCACCATGCTCTCAAAGCCCCCTAACTCTGTAAAACTGACAGAAAACTCAACTCTCTGGAAATGCTGGAATACTCACTTGAAATCTCATTTTCCATTTTTCACACATGTAAGAAGCCCAGTGAGAAAGAATTTGGGGTAAACAAAATTCCTTCTACAAGATCAAAAAAAGACAAATGAGAATTGGTGAAGCATTGTTTTATGCCATCTTCCTTGTTTCTTTTCACACCATATATGCAAAAAAATCCTTAAATTTAAAATTATTATAGGCATTTCAAACAAATAAGATGACATTTTAGAAAATTCCTCTTATCCCGTTTGTCTTTAATAAATTAAGAGGGTACTTTCTAGAACCATAGTATAGTAGTTCTCTTTTTACAGGTATAAATTTCAAGGCAATTCTTTTGGATTTCTTCAAATTACTGAAAATGTTTATTTTCCACTGCTTCAATTTGTATCTTAGAGAGTTCCTCCTGCCTATGATCGGTAGAAGCACAAAGGGTCACGCACTTGCTGGACTATCCAGTTAAGTAAGTCCTTATTACTTAAATAACTCTCTGAAGAATAGCAGGCAGATAAATCATGTAAGATTTTTCCAGTTTTTTAACAACCCCCATCTAGAATACATACACACAGCTTTAAAAGAACAGTGACTACACTATCCACCAGATGCTAAAGTAAGTTTTGTTTGCTTTTAAAGGAGTAAGAAAAATATTTGTGGAAAAAACCTAAACATTTTTTCTGACATTATATGAAAATAGTAATAATTATACCTAACAGAACTAGCTACAATGAAAGTAAAGCTGCCTGTTAAAAAACTGACAACCAATTGAAGCTTGTAATTTCAACCTTCATCAACTGCTTTCTTGAGTGACTCATCAAATCAGTGTTACCTAAAAAGTCAATACTGAGAAAGAGGGTAAACCAATAAAAACTCCTTTCAGTCACACAGTTGCTACCACTCTTGAGAACACAGTCAAGCGTTTTATTGTTTATACTCATTTTCATTTACACATAAGAGGAACAATCAATGCAGTTCTATCACAGCAGGTGGACCATGTCCTGAAACTCTGCTGAATACGCATAGACCTGTCTTAAGGTCCAATCAGGAGAAAAAAATAACAAAAGAAAAAGAAAACAAAAGAAAAGAAGGAAAACAAAAAAACATGGGGGGGGGAGTAGGGAAGCAAGAAATTTCACTAACATCAGTTAATTCATGATTCATGAGTATTTATTTTGCAGGTGAAATAGCTCTTCTGAAAGAGCAAACTGCTTCACTTCTTTACAAAATACACTAAATAATGTTAAGTACTTAGAGAATTCTAAATTTCGCAGTTGTTCATGCGGTAAGGGTGTGCAACCGACACAAAATGGAAAACATGGTTACAGCATCAAACTGCTACTCCTATTCCCAGCTGGTTTATGGAAAAGGTCATCAGACTTCTTGATTTCTGCTCTTATGGAGTAAAATCAAGAAGTATTTCCTGTTTAAAGGCAACTATGAGGACAGACTACAGATATGCAGTGCAGTTGAACAGGTCTACAACTCTTGTTTCTAGAGCATTTGCATTTACTATTGTTTTGAAATACAAATAAAACTTTTGCACACTGTCACTTCTCACACATGTTCAGCTGAAGGAGTCATTTACAGAATTTACTGTGATGCTCCTACTTTAAACGTGAGTTTGTCTCCTCTTGGCCTCATGGGTGAAGAGAGCAACTCTTTCCACTGAAAGAAAGAAATTACAGGTGTGCAGAAGTACAACTATGCTACCAACACAGACAGAGACAACTGTGCTCTTGTGCACACCCCTACAACCAGCTGGAGAACAAATTAAGACGTTAAGTCTGCAAAATAAATGGAGTTTACTCTCAAACTTTTTTTTCTTCATTCCAGATGAATTATAGACCTTGATTCGAGGCTGCCCTCATTTTTTTTTTTTTTTTTGCAACTGATCTGCGTGCCTATTGGAACAGCATCTCTGCCAGAGTCATTACACTGAAACGCAGAGCTGAGCAGTTTGGTGGCAGAATGTATTGACGTTTTTGCAGCATCATGAGTCTGGCAACTGGGCTTGGGGAAGTTTCAAGCAGTGGGTCTTTACAATAGCAACTTGATTCTGCAGACAAAAAGCAAAAGATTGGCAGAATTATTACAGTATCACAATAAAGGCATGTATGCATTCTGCAGAACGTGGCGCTGAGTTTAATGAGGAGCTGGCAGCCACTGCTGTCAAGGGGCGCGGAAAGGTAAAGCCCTTCCGCGTGTGAAAAGACACACCGAGGTGTCCAGTCTCCCACGGAGGCTAAGGGACAGCTTTCCCCTCGGGACGCCTGCTCGCAGCCGGCTCCGCTCCCGCAGGAGCAGCCGGAGCCGTGAGGAGGCAGAAAGAAGTAGGGCTGGACTTTGTCAGCAGCCTTCATCTGGGGCCTATCCTACCTCCCTTCCTCGCCAAAAAAATCCAAAACAAACCAAACCCAAAAGCAAAAAAACCCCCACTAACAAAAACCATCATGCCGCTGGTTCCGGGGCCTCATCGGCTCCCATCCAAAGGGGCTGCACGCCCAGCGGTGCCTGCGGCTGCCGGCGGGGCCGGGAGGCGGCACCGGGGACGCGCCGCGGGCGGGGACCGGCCCGGCGCTCTCCGGGGAGCTCGGCTGCGGGCTCGGACAGCGAGCGCCGTTCAGCACTAATTGGCCGAAACACCGGTATTAGCATACGAAATGGCGGCAGATTGGTTTAATAGGTGGAATAAAAAGCAGATTGCCGTTGAGTCACTCCCTGCGATCTGGGGTGGGGTGGGGGGGGGACGGGACACACACAGCTTGTGAAATGTCAGGAGCGCGCAGCATCCCCAGCGCTCGCCGCCACTTGCGAAGGGTCTGAACACCAGCTCTTTGTGGGGTGTTCAGCCCCATGTCCACCCCCCGCCTCCTCCCGGCCCGAGGCGCCCCGGCTCTCCGGGCAGGGCGGGGTGCGCGCACCTACCTGTGGCGCCGGGCGCGGGCGTGCATGGGGGCTGCCCCGGGGAGCACATCGCATTCAACATTTCAGCCTGTGCATCGGAAACGTATGAGTTTGTGGAAAGCTTGTTTGAAGTCTTCGTTAGACATAGTATAGATGACGGGGTTGATGAGGGAGTTGAGATATCCAAGCCACGTGAAAAAGTCAAAGATGGCCATGTGGAACCAGCAAGCGTCCTTGCAAATAGGCATCACCAAGCTGATGATGAAAAAGGGCAGCCAACACACGATGAAGGCTCCTAAAATAATCCCTAAAGTCTTTGTAGCTTTCCGCTCTCTAGCGGCCGTCAGCTTCTTTTTCTCCAGCAGGGCGTCCGAGACCTTCACCTTCACCTGGTTCATGTACACGGGGGAGCCCGTTTCGCTGGATCCCTCGGGAGCCTTGGAGTTTATGGACGTGACTGAAGAGGTCGACCCCGGGGAGTCTGTAATTAACTGTGCCCGCGTTAGTCTTTTACCTGCTTTCTTTGGCGTCTGCTTCAAAATCCGCGACCTGGCTTCCACGTAGATCCTCCCGTACAGGGCTATGAGCAGCAGAGTGGGGAAGTAGAAGGCTCCTACTGTGGAGTACACGGTGTACAGGACGTGGTCCGTGTTCACCACACAGTTAGATACTTCCTCAGCCTTCGCCTGCCGCCAAAACAAAGGGGGCATGGAGATGCAGATGGAGAAGATCCATACCAGTGCGATCATGCCCGCTGCCCGCTTGGGAGTCCGTTTCGTGGAGTACTCGACGGCGTCGGTGATCGCCCAGTAGCGGTCCAGGGCGATGACACAGAGGTGCAGGATGGACGCCGTGCAACAGGTGATGTCCGAGGACAGCCAGATATCGCAGACGATCTGACCCAGCGTCCACCTGCCGGTCACAGTGTACATGGTGCTGATGGGCATGACAAGGATGGAGACGAGGAGGTCGGTGACGGCCAACGAGGCGATCAGGTAGTTGGCCGGCGTGTGGAGTTTCCTCGTCTGGTAGACCGTGGCGATGACAAAGGCGTTGGAAAGCACCGTGGCCAGGGTGACCAGCGCCAGGACGACGGCGAGCACGATCTTCCCGGAGAGAGGGGTGGCATCTTGGTAAACCACTTCCTCGGCGCTACAGTTTCGGTAAGAGTCGTTGGCGGAGCCCAACTGCGCCCGGCAGGGGCCGGCCGGCTCCATCCCTCCGCGGCCGCCGCCCCCGCAGACGGCGGGGCTCGGCGCGGCACGGCGGGGCCGCTACCCTGGCAGGACCCCGTCGGCGCCGGGGAAGGGCTGCAGCATCGCCGCGCCGGCACCACCTCCCCGCCCGCCTGCCCGCCCTTCCGGGAGCTCCGAGCGGGCTCCGCGGAGCCTCACTCCCCACGGGCGAGGGAGCCGGGCAAACCGGGGGCCAGGCGCGCCCGCTCGCCCCGGCAGCTCATCGCCCCGCCGCCTGCCCGCGGAGCGCGGCGAGCCCCGGACATGGGGCTCCCGCCCCGGCCGCCCCTAAGCGCAGCCCGGCCGCCCGCGGCTGCACACCGTGTCTCGACGGGCGCGGCGGCAGCGCCGCATGCCCGCGGGCGGCGGCCTCGCCCCCCGGGCTGCGGGCGCGACGGCGGGGGC